>NC_091120.1:9903207-9923207 GCF_040183065.1 Periplaneta americana
CACCTTATTTATGTGTATTTACCTGTACATCTTACACATACTGTATTCATCTGACGTTGTTTACGTTGTCTACTTACAGTATTCCATTCAGTGCGCTGTCTGAGGGATGGGGACAGGAAACTACACTAAAGCAATGCAGATAGCGTAATGTGTAACGGACATGGTCGGTCCTGATATGCACGTCTGTAGACAGCAGTGTATGTGTACAAGTTGCAGTGTCCAGTCGATCAGTCCTAGTAAAATTGAGGAGTACACGAGAGCGGAATAAGCAAACCTGATTTTCGAATACGGATGAGCCAATGGGAACAGTAGACAAGCTCACAGAATGTATCGGCACAAGTACCCACGTAGGAGACATCCGGCCCATAACATTTTTCCACGACTGTTCCAAAAGTTAAGGGAAGGAGGGCACGTGTTGCGAAATCACAATTCCATTTCCACACAACTATTTTTGCTTATAACTTTCGACCGAGTCATTTCCGAACCAGGTTCCTTATCTCAAATTGATACATGTACCCTTCGCCATCATCCCTGAAAATTTGTAACACCACCTCGGAAACACCCTGGAACTCTCTGCCGCCTGAAGTCAAGGGCTGCCGAACATTGAATTCTTTCAAATCCAAGTTAGAAAATTATCTTATGACGAGTTGCCAAACTAACTTACTATTATGACAAGTGTTGTATTGCATGTTTCCACGTATTCACATTTTTTTTATGTTCTAATGGTATTCAACTTATTTTATATTTTTGTTTTCATATTTTCCGATAATGTTATATCACTAATGTGATAAGTTGAGCTATATATAATCTTAATTTTCCTTATTGTGTGTACTTAGAAATATTGTATTCACTGTATACTTTGTACTGCACTATTTTATTACTACTATTAGTATTATTATTATTATTATTATTATTATTATTATTATCATTATTACTATTCTTTATTATTATTATTATTATTATTATTATTATTATTATTATTATTATTATTATTATTATTATTATGAATAATTTTCTTTTTTTGTATGCTTCATTTATTTTGACCTGCTGTTCACATATTATTATGCTTTTTTCTTTCTTTCTGTATGTTATATATTATGTCTGATTTCTTCTTATTTGTTGTTTATTTATTATTATTATTATCTTATTCAGTTTTGTGTGTAAAATTGTAGTGTAATTTGTTAATTTGTACTGTTTTTGTAACGCAGTCTTTACTCCTGGTTGAGTGTTAGAGAAGGCCGTATGGCCTTAACTCTGCCAGGTTAAATAAATCATTATTATTATTATTATTATTATTATTATTATTTAGTATACGACGTTTTATCACCATCTTAGGTTATTTAGCGACTGAATGAGATGAAGGTGATAATTCCGGTGAAATGAGTCCGGGGTCCAGCACAGAAAGTTACCCAGCATTTGCTCATATTGGGTTGAGGGAAAACTCCGGAAAAAACCTCAACCAGGTAACTTTCCCCGACCGAGAATCGAACGCGGGCCACCTGGTTTCGCAGCCAGATGCGCTAGCCGTTACTCCACATTTGTGGACACGTGCATTGATATACGAGATCGGATAATGAAGTAGAGACTGATTTTTTCCCGCCTGATGAAGCAACTCTGCAGTGTCCTACCAGAGATATGTTTGACTTTGGTCCTTCCTCCACCCAAATTCGAACTGACATCACCCTGCAAGTCGTATGTGTGGAGTAACTTCTTGATTAATGGAGTTGTGTGTTTGCTCCTCGTCAACGCAATGAAATCGCATAATATCGAGCATGTGTGAAACTTGGTGAAAATGCCATGACAACGTATATAAAGCTTCAGAGTGCTTTTGAAAATAAAGTTATGTCAAGAATTCCCATGCCATAAAATGTTTGCACGGACAAATGATAACATTGCCAGGATACGTGAAGTTGTACGTACTGATTAACAGTCAGAATGATAGCACAAGAATTGAACATGAATCGAGAAACAGTTCGCCTCATTATAACTGAAAGCCTGGGCAGGAGAAAAATAATTGTGCAAAAATGGTTCCAAAAAATCTCACGGGCAGCAGATGAAGGGGGAAATGTGGCTCCTAAACATTGCCGCAGACTCCATATTCACCCGGCCTTGCTCCATGCGACTTCTTATTATTTCTTACTGTAAAAGGAGGTCATTTTCAAACAACAGAAGACGTCAAAAAAGCCGTAACCGAGGCATTAAACAGTGTCTCAAAAGATGAATTTCACAGCTGCTACCAGCACTGACAGCAACGTTGAAATATGTGAGTGCAGTCTTAAGGGAACTACTTTGAAGGTGATCACATTGTATTGGTTAAAATCAGTGGCGGCTCGTGAACTTGTGGATTGGGGGAGCTGCAGTAGATTTTGGTACATACAAATTTCACTTCTTGATATCATTACTAATAAGTAGACTTCGTTGAATTGCCACACGCAGCATGCAATCAGGTTGCCGATGTACAGTAGTATAGAGGAGGTGAGCGACCGCCCGGTCTGGTAGTATAAGCAGTTCATGTTAAGAGTTGTGATCTGTCCAAATAGGTAGAGCAGCTACAGCTAATGTATACCTATGTAAGCACTTGTTTTTGCATTACTGTGGTTGGAATAGTCAAAGTTTAACAATTGTTCAGTGCAGACAAGAATTCAATCAAACATACTACAATGAGAGTGTTGCTGTTCCAAAAAAATTACTCCTGGAATAACCTTACCCCCGCAGCCAGTCTTGACCCGTTGGGGAACGTGGTTGAATTCTGTTAATTATTATGCAGAACATTATGGAAAAATAATGGAGGTAATTGATGCATTGGATAGCACAGACAGTTCCGCTGTTGCAGCTGTAAAATCATTGCTTTCTGAACAGCTATTGAAAGATATTCTGTCATTGATTGTAATTTTAAAATCGTGTCCAAAAGCATCATCCTGTTAGAATCGTCTAAACTACAACCCTAAGAAGCCCTTCATATAGTGGATTAAAAGTATCACAAACCATTATCCAAAATAACAATTCACTAATTTCAGAAAAAGTGAAATGTAAGTTGAGAGACATTCTAAAAATTCTGCCTATTCACAACTTCGTATTATAAATGATGTACTATCAGGTCACGACAAGACGTCTGAAGTTGGTGTACTAAAAAGCAATGACTTTCCGTTCTTCAAATATGCACCTATTACATCGTGTGATGTTGAAAGTACATTTTCCCAATCTAAAAACTGTTTAAGTGACCATCGGAGGAGGTTACTTTGCAGTTGCTCAAAATGTACATAACTCTTTACTGTAATGTACATATTCAAGAATTATGTATCTTACATTAAATTTTAAGAGTTAATATATCTCACTATAAAATAATTGTGTATTTACATGTTTAGACATTTCCTACTTCAATGATCATTCATTATATTTCTTGAATGCAAGATAAAGGTTTTATTGTAACCGCAGTATACTGCTCAGTGTTTACATCAGAGACACGCCCCCTTCTCATACAGTCTATCCTGCGTGCACAGTAAACCTTGCGAATGTCGTGGCAATTCCACGAAGTCTACTAATAAGTATAGGACAAAAATAAATGCACTACATATCGAAAAATCAAAACTTCCTGACTTAGTTGGGAGATGTCTGTGGCATCATTTGCCATAATCGCTAAAAAAAAAAACTAATACCTTCGATTTCAGTCTGAATTTCTGATCGGCAGACACTCAACATGCAATCTACCAGTTCATTCTGAATTGTCTTAGAATAACCTTAAACAGTGGCATGTCCCAAATGATTTTTGAGAGGCTTGTTTAGATTACTCACGAACTGTAGCAACCCACGAAACACATCAGGGTTCTTCAAATCGTTTTTTCATCATGTCCCCTAAGGAGAAGTTCATATTGGCCACAAAATCAATATTTTTAAAATAATTTCATGATTTTTTCTCATTTTTTGATTATGTTTGAGAATGTTTGTTCTGTTCGCTTCACTTAGTTGGGCAGCAATATTAGTTGTTGCCAATGAAACGACATTTTTCAGGTGAGATTGCGAAGATTCGTGCTTTTTAATTTTTAGGGGCAAATGTCCTAAATCTGTCACACCACTATGCAGTATCACCACCGAGGAGGAGGCAAAGAAAACAAAATACAGAATTTTTTTTTTTTGTTCACTTCCACGTAACTACAAATGCTTAGCGTAAATTTCATTGTTATACTTCCTTACATATATGCACTATTTCGGCTGGATGAAGCTTGAGTAAGATTTAAGTCGGGTAACGAACGACCATTTACTTTCACTTCATTACATCAATCTTCTCTGCAAGGGAAAGTTGAGAAAAATAAAATTAATATTCTGTAATTCACACACACACACATGCTTGCACATTTGGACTGGTTAAGTTACGGTACTAAGACATCACACCAAAACAATGTTCTAAAAGTGGAAAAGAAGTGTCTCGTATTTTACGTGCTTTATTAAAAGGATTCTACTCCTGCAATCATTTTGAGTTAAGGCAAATATTAGGTTTTGCTGGAGGCTGGATATATACATAATAATAAGGCAAAAGAGAATATTAATTTCGTTATATTAACTAGATAAGATTCTACAACAGTAAGTATGTGAAGAGAAAATAAAAATTTTATCATTAAGTTTCAAGGGAACAGAGAATCCATTTGACGTAGCATTACAATAGCGGTGTGGGAGGGGAGGAAAGATCTTCCCTTGTCGCCTGGCTCTGCAAGTCACTGCAGCGAAATATGGGTTTTAAACAGCGGCAGTTTCCCTCTGCTTCCCTTCACCTCTCTACCTCCTGACCATGCAGGACACACTCTCTATGAAATGTCCCACCCTGCAGATCCCAGGTCAACTTTGAATGCAGTGTCAAATCCAATATAGTCGACGCGCAAAAAGATTATCCATACGATAATAGTACATATTACCGGCCAGATGAAATATAAAGCAATTTACCATAAAAGCTGTAACAATTCTTCTACAAATTAAAATAAATATTATTTTTATTTTCCTGTCAAAGCAGGGAGTGCTGCAGCTCCGCAGCTCTTATGGACGAGCCGCCCCTGGTTAAAATGTAAGTAAAAGTATTTTCTTGAACCAGTCTTATTACTTTATTGTCCGACCTCATAAAGCATACTTTTTTTTTAATTTTTTGTTCTAGTTATTAGTGTCAAGATTCATAAAGGACATCAGAAAAAACGATTGAGTAAAGATACAAATGAACCTCATATAAATAAAGAAAAGTTTCACTCTAAGGCTAGAACATTTCTGGAGCAGAACAGCTTATTTTTATCGTTTCTATTCAATTCTCAGCTTTTGAACTTCTTCGCATACAATATCTGTTCGTTATTGTAAAGAAGAAATAAATTGCACTCGATTCTTATGGAAATTTTAGCACAAATGAGGAGCTTGCCAACTAATAATGAAAGACAAATGCCGGGGAGAAACGCAGGCTTTGTATGGGCGGTGTGAATGGTCCCTATTCTCTGAGGAATGGAGTCAAATTATAGTAATGAAAGTGATTTAAAAATAATTGACTCGAAGACGTGCACAGCATAAAATTTATTATCGAGTCAGAGTATTGTGCCGGCTATCTTTCTTGTTTTAATTTCCCTTGTGCACAACAAGATTGTCATATAAATTTCTGGAGCTGCTTGATAAGAAATATACTTTTCCGAGACTAATGTATGTATTCGCATTTATGGCGACATACGGTCTGTGCAATATCATGACGAGTTTCGAGTTAAAATCAATAGATGACGCGACATCATTAAACCTAAACTAACCACTCTATTAAAGGGAAAGCATCTCTACAAGTCCTGGCAAGTTATCTACCCGTATGGACCAATGGATTAAATTTGAAGGCAGAAAATTCGAAAATGAAGAAGAATAAAGTGTATAAGATTTTTCTGTTAGGGTGGAGGTTTGCCATTTTCCATGTAAAGATTCGATATTTAGTCTTAAATTGTCACATTACCCGAGAAACGTGTAGGCTCCATTTCTAGCTCTCGTTACCTAAACACAGATTATGCTAGGAACGAAACAAACACACGTGCTTCTTCCTTCAATTGCAACTGACGTAATTTTCATTGTTGTTGCGTTATACACTTCACAGTTGTGCCAACCTGTATAATATTTGTGAAATGATCCTCGTACAATAGTAATAACAACAGTGCAATTTTCACAAATACAGCTCAATCCGGCAATAGATATAAATATTAGGTCGACGGAGGTTTAGATTGCAATGAAAATATTAAAAATATTACTACTAATTTTTTTAGTAGGTCATTTTACGACGCTTCATCAACATCTTAGGTTATTTAGCGTCTGAATGAGATGAAGGTGATAATGCCGATGAAATGAGTCCGGGATCCAGCACCGAAAGTTACCCAGAATTTGCTCATATTGGGTAGAGGGAAAACCCCGGAAAAAATCTCAACTAGGTAACTTGTCCCGACCGGGAATCAAACCCGGGCCACCTGGTTTCGCGGCCAAACGCGCTGACCGTTACTCCACAGATGTGGACATTACTACTAATTCCACAATTTGGGGCATCTGGCCTACATTTACGGCTGACCACTAGGATCCAGAATACAAAACAGAGGTTAAATTTAAAATATAATATGATTGCGGAGAGAATACGGAACAATGATAAATTTTAAAATAAAGTACAATTTGATTTCGGAGAAATTTAAGATGAAAGTACAATTAAGAGTAATGAAATGAAGTGAAGAAAATAATATTACGTAGTGTTATACAAGTAATTGTGTAAAATGGATAATGAATCTTTCAATACCATTAGACAAATTTTGTTAATGTCCTCATTAGAAAGTTTAAGAAAACGGAGAATGGTTTTGGTTAACTTAAATGAAGTTCCCCTAGCGCCAAAAAGAAGTCCTATCACTTCCCATGTATTAATATTCATTTTGTATCTCTCACTGAAGTGAGAAATACGTGGGTTGTAAATAGACTTCTTTTCATCGTTAACGTTATTGGCTTGATCATCCTTCTCAAAACGGACAGTGGTGTCAAGAATGAGGCTTCTTTGATTCCGGCGATCGATGGCTATAATGTCTGCTCTTCTCGTTGACCCATTCTCAGCCAAGCAGTGCACTTCTTCGTAAACCTCCCACTTTGCCTTCCGAAGAGTGGTTGCGATGGAGCTTCTCACTTTATGGTGGCGATTGTTCCTCAGTAGTTCTCCTTTAGGGCAATAACCCAAAACATGCCCAAGGGTTTCTACTTCGCTCCATCCTGGATGGCGACAGTTTTGATCTTGGAAAGAACGACCGAAAAGAGGCAAGTTTGACTATTGGGGGGAGGTACTTCCACACGCTGTTTAAGAAGGTATAGGAGTATCGATGATTCGACAAACCACAAACTATTAAAGTACAATATTTTAAATATTAAAAGTTAAAAAGTCATTTACTCATTCAAATTAAGAAAAGAAATTCACAAACTATCAGACTTCTTGTTTAAAAGGGAGAGATACAGTATTTTTGCCTTTTTATAGCAGGATTATGCGAAAGCATTTAAAGCCGAGTAATATATGGACGAATTTCATCATACAGAGTTCGAAGAAAATACGAAGTTTTATTGCTCATGTTTTCATATACAGGGACATCAATTTATTTTTACTTCAATTTTTATTGTACCTGAGTTTTTTAATGTACTTCACTACCACCCCTTCTACTCATGAAGTTCCAACTGTCCTCCAGACAGAATCAAGGCCGCATATAGTAAACAACACTGAGTTAGTGAGTATAGTACGTTCCAGAAATATGTTCGCGTTTTCAAGTGACGAAAGAGCTTTCAATATTGAATCATATTTTCGCACAGGTACTGTCCGTTTGCCTACGTCGCATTCCGATCCCGCCCTGCTTCTGCACGCCCCTCTGTAAAAGCTGGGCTGTCTTAGCTCTTTTCTGAAAACATTAATTTCTGTTAGGAATTGGACGTTTACGTAATATTACACAACTGTTTAAAATAACTTAAATAAAAGGGCCTCGTTAAGTAATTAACTGTCACATGATTTCCCCCCTTTCTACGATCCTGCGGCATAATCACTTGGACGACAGTAGATAGCATGTCTGAGTAATTTTATCTGTGCGGGTCGGGTAGAAGTGAAGATTGAATTTACAGTACGTAAGGTACTCTTTTGTAGAGTAGGTACAGAATTATTTCAACATTAGTTACTAGTACGAAGGACGAAACTGGCAATTGGAATTTGATGAATAGTCTATAGTGCGATAATATGCACAAAAGAACTGATGCCTGTATCGAAATGAACGGCGACCATTTTCAAATATGTGTTTACATATTCATATTATGATTATTTTTCAATTTAACTTCACTCTCTATATTGTACGCTAATGTGCTGTAGACAGTATAATATACACTGCATAATGAATACGTTCGCATGAATAACTCAGTTCGTGAGTAAAAACACTCCTTGTTAATACAGTACTGCATTTTGATTAAACAAAAACCTAATGAAAATTATCGAACTCAAAATCGCGATATTTCCTAGTTTACGTAAATGGCTGAAGTACTTTTCTTCCCTCCTATACCTAGTAAAATGATTTGTTTGTGTTTTACGCCGGTATCATCGAACTCCAGTCGTGGAAGGGGGTAGCAAACGGTGTTTCCGGTTCTCTAAAGGTATAGCCAGGTTAATATTAAAAATGTTAGTACATCTTACGCGACAATCCGATTCTCGCGACATTTTTTGTGCTTCCTGTGGTCCTCAGACATATGAATAAATAAAATCACTAATTAAAGCATTTACACCAAGAAGGGAATTAGAAGTATATTTCTGGATAAGTTATTCCATCGTGTCCTGGAAATTAAGTAGGCCTTCTTCGGAACATAATCTCCCTAAGAATGTAAAAACTCAGAAAAACAAAATTCTTTGCACTTACAGACTCGTGCAAAATGATGGGATGATGGAAACGCCATCTTCCATTAACCAATTGTCCTCTTTGGTCAGTCGTCTACGGAGGGAGATCCAGCATAGCTGCCTCACTAAAACAGACCAATAATTGCAATGAACATATTAGTAATTTGGGCTGCCATTTTGAACAAATTTTGCAAGAAAAATAGCAATTCGAAACTTCTATTACTTGCCCAACATTTCCTGATACTTTATTTTTCGTCCATAAGATAATTATATGAGGAAGAACAAAATCTCTGCCAATTAGGAAGTAAAAGATAGATTTTAATATATCAACATAAAAGTTACATCATGCTATTCACATTACACTAACACAGAAGTTAACGTTTTCGTCAGAGTGGTATCTCCAGACTACACAAAAACATGACGATATCTAAATTAATGTGAATGCATATTAAAGTTACAGTGTGGCACAAGTATAGGCCTAATGTAGTCTAATATTAATTATTATTAACATCTTTGAACCCGACTTCTACTTTAAAATACATAATCCAGTCATTTGTTAAAATGTTATATTAAATCTTAATTTGTTAAAACATTACTGCAAGCTAAGCAGACGCTTGTACAGACTCTTATTATGACACATATCGATTATTGTGACGCTTTATTCAGTGATCTCAGGGTGGATTTATCCCAGAAACTGCAACGTGTTCATAATGCGTGTGTTCGTTTCATTTGTAATGTCCGCTACTACGATCACATTTCGCCTTCTTTCGATAAATTATTGTGGCTCAGGTTAAATGAGAGGAGAAAATTACATTCCTTTTCTCTCTTATACCGAATTTTGCACACCTCTACTCCCTCTTACTTATCTGTCCGATTCCACAGTCTTTCTCGGTATCACAACTTAAATACTCGGTCACAATATAACACGCTAGAAATACCACTGCACACATCATCTCTTTATTCTTCATCTTTCACTGTTGCTACTTCTCGTCACTGGAATTCTCTGCCGCCTGAAGTCAAGGGCTGCCGAACTTTAATTTCCTTTAAATGTAAATTAGAAAAATATCTTATGATGTAGTTGCCAGACCTAACGCGTTGCAAATATTTAATGGAATGTGTTCCACTGTATTTTTATTTTTTATTTTTTTTTTGTTTCTTATTTTTATTATCTAAATCGTGTTTATTTATCACTTAACGCCAATATGTATCCCACTGTGTTGTCGTTTTTTATTATTAATCCATTTTTTGTGTACTTTTTATTCAATTGTCGATTTCTGGTTTAATTATGTAAATCCTACTTAATTGTAATCTATTACTAATATGTATACTAATGTGTTTATTTTTATTTTTACTGTGTATATATATTTTTATTGAATTATCGGCTTCTGTTTTTAGGTGATTCGTATTTGATTCTAACAACATTAATATGTATTTCACTATGTTTATTTTTATTTTATGAGGTAAATTTTATGTAACTACCTCTTTTGATCTCATTATGTACCTAAATTTTATCAGTATGCAATTACTTAATTCCGATCCAGTTTTTATGTTCAACTGTGTAAGCAAGTTTTAATCCTGGTTGAGTGTAAGAGAAGGCCTTACGGCCTTAACTCTGCCAGGTTGAATAAAGCCATTATTATTATTATTATTATTATTATTATTATTATTATTATTATTATTATTATTATTATTAAGTTACATCATTATCTCATCACTTTCAATATGAACTCTTTTTAAAATCTTTACAACTTAACCTATTTTACACTTAAGTGTTCATGGTTAAAATTATGTTAATATTTGACTAAAATCATCATTATCATCATCATCATCATCATCATCATCATAGTAGGCTGTCTCATGGCCTGTTCCGACTCAGAGAATCTCTCCATATGGTTACCGGACGTCCTACGTCACGATAACCTTTTGGATTATAATTTAAAACTTGTTTTGTTATAGAATTATGGTCCATACTTTGTATATGATTATACCAATTAATTTTATTTGTATATATTTTCTCTTTTAAGTCATATATTCCTAATGTTTGTCTTATTTCATTGTTGCTCACTTGGCCACGTAAGGTAAGGCCTGCTACTCTTCTTAGAAATTTCATTTCGCTTGTTTCAACTTTCCTATCATCAGATCTATTTAGAGCCCAGTTCTCAGATCCATACATCAACATTGGAACAGCCATAGTCTTATACATAGACATTTCGCTAGCCCGCGCTACGAGCGTGCCAAACTAGCCCCGGCTATCGACTGATTACTTGTACAGGATTCATATCATATCATATCGCTAACACTGGTTTATGAATACGAAAAACGTTAGTTCGCTGATCATCCACCGGAAGCCCGCGCTAAGAATGTCTATGAATATGGTCCATAAAATTTTAGCTGTGTACCAACTCTTGTCTTATTGCATTTTGAATCTTTCAACAAATACAAAAATCACACAAAACAACACAAACACAAGAACACAAGAAATACATCACACTAACATACGAAAACAAAAACATACATAAGATCGCATAATCATTCAGAAAACAGAAATACAACATAGCATACAGAACAGAAAACACACTACAAATACATCGCAACACACAAACAACACAAACAAATAACACACAGGCGTATACAAACTCACATGCAATATATATTATTTTAATGTACCGAATTACATATGATATTTCCTTGCAGATATTCTGCGTCATCATACGATGAAAGAGTAATGGAACGGAGAAAAATTCTCTCCGGCGCCGGGATTTGAACCCGGGTTTTCAGCTCTACGTGCTGATGCTTTATCCACTAAGCCACACCGGATACCACCCCGGCGTCGGACAGAATTGTCTCTGATTAAGTTCCAACTCTTGGCTTCCCTCTAGTGGCCGCCCTCTGCACTACGTCATAGATGTCTATGAACGTAGGACCGAAGTCCACACATGTGCTGAGGTGCACTCGTTATGAGTGACTAGTTGGCCGGGATCCGACGGAATAAGCGCCTTCTTAAAGGCAAGGAAATATCATATGTACTTCGGTACATTAAAATAATATATACATGATATGCGTAAATCACTTCGTGATTTAAGACGGCGCTTATTCCGTCGGATCCCGGCCAAACTAGTCACTCATAACGAGTGCACCTCAGCACATGTGTGGACTTCGGTCCTATGTTCATAGACATCTATGACGTAGTGCAGAGGGCGGCCACTAGAGGGAACCCAAGAGTTGGAACTCAATCAGAGGCAATTCTGTCCGACGTCGGGGTTTTATCCGGTGTGGCTTAGTGGATAAAGCATCAGCACGTAGAGCTGAAAACCCGGGTTCAAATCCCGGCGCCGGAGAGAATTTTTCTCCGTTCCATTACTCTTTCATCACATGCAATAGTTGCGACAGTTTCTACATTGGACAGACAGGCAGATCATTCCAAACTCGATACAAAGAACACATTAAAGCAATAACCAGAGGACACAATACATCTACATATGCTGAACACATAACTAATGCTAACCACACATACAATAACATAAATACAGACATGGAAATCCTACACATACAACCCAAAAACCAAAAACTCAACACACTAGAACAACATGAAATATACAAACACACTAAAACACACCACAATCAAATTCTCAACACACAGATCAATTTCAGAACACACACACTATTTGACTCAACTCTTCATCACACGAACGCACCCACACAACAGGCAGGGATGTTGAGATGACGCCGAGACACAGAAGGTTCTGAGGATGATGTGAAGTAGCACCGAAACAGCTGTAAGCCGCACATGCTTACATAATTAACACGTAGTAAGTTCGCCATTTAATCAATTATTCTTGTCTTATTCTTCAATGTTCTACTTATAGTGCAACACATGTATTGAAATTTATATAGTTGACTCAAATCACATCTATGCTTATTGCTTTACATATCCTATCAAATTGGTTGATCCCATTACCTCCCGAATACGAAGCTATTATTTCACAATTGAGCCACATCGCTTGTTTTAAACTGAAGACATGCGACATTGACGTCAGAAAAATAAGTAATATATTTCTTCTTATGCCTACAATTCAGAGGTGTTGAATTTTGTAGAATACACGCAGTCACTAACGAAGCAAGGAATGTAATACGCAACTTACTTGTTACAAATACTGCAAATTCCGTTTTATTCCGCTCCGAGTTCACGTTTTCTCCTGTATTCCTGCCTGAAGAAAGCATCAATCTTTGAAAGCTTTACTGTCAGACATTTTTATATTTTATTTTGCCAAATGTGAATGCAGCAATTTTATCGCGTCCCTCATCACTTGGGAATCGTCGTTTTCTTTGACAGAAATTTATCTGCACTCTTTTCATAGAAATTGTTAAGGTTGCTCTTCATTTCTCCTCGGCTTTCTGAGATCGTATCGAAAGTAATGACACAATTCAAAAATGTTTCAGTCTGTCTTGTATACATATATGAATGATCAGATAGGTTCTTAAGACTTGTGTAAGAAGGAAAATACATAGCTGAGTGTGTGTGTGGGTGCGTGGGTTGCTATTCCAACGAGTGAGTAGACTATCGATTGATCATTGAATGTTGTATGCTTGAAATGTTAGTTTGACAGCAGCTTAGTGATGAATTACATCGGTACTTTACTGAATATTATATTAGTGTATCGGTCAATCCGTAGGCGGATGTACTGTAATATATGATAGGTGATCAGATCGGCTGAGTCTATGATTAGTTATGTGGTTGAATAGACTGAAAGTTAGGTAGAATGATAGATAAATCGCTGAATGATGGATTCACCGATTGATTTATTGACTGGTTGGCTTACCGATGAATACATGAGTAGTACGATGGATACTAAGATTGGAATTCAGGAAATTCTAGTAGTTGGATAGATGAACAGATGAAATGATCGGATATATGCAAGGAAATATACAGTAGATTGACGAGCGGATGGATGGATGGATGGATGGATGGATGGATGGATGGATGGATGGATGGATGGATGGATCGATGGATGAATGGATGGATGGATGAATGGATGTGTGGATGGGTGAGTGGGTGGGTGGATGGATGGATGGATGGATGAATGGATGGATGGATGAGTGGATGGGTGAGTAGGCGGGTGGATGGATGGATGGATGAATGGATGGGTGAGTGGATGGGTGGATGGGTGAGTGGGTGGGTGGATGGATGAATGGATGGATGGATGAATGGATGGATCGATGGATGGATGGATGGGTGGATGGGTGGGTGGGTGGGTGGATGGATGGATGGGTGGGTGGGTGGATGGATGGAAGGATGGATAGGTGGATGGGTGGATGGGTGAGTGGATGGGTGGGTGGATGGATGGGTGGGTGGTTGGGTGGATGGATGGATGGATGGAAGGATGGATGGATGGGTGAGTGGATGGGTGGATGGGTGGGTGGATGGATGGATGGGTGGGTGGGTGGATGGATGGGTGGGTGGGTGGATGGATGGATGGGTGGGTGGGTGGATGGATGGATGGGTGAGTGGATGGGTGGATGGGTGGGTGGGTGGATGGATGGATGGATGGGTGAGCGGATGGGTGGATGGATGGGTGAGTGGATGGATGGATGGGTGGGTGGGTGGATGGATGGATGGGTGGATGGGTGGGTGGGTGGATGGGTGAGTGGATGGGTGGATGGATGGATGGATGGATGGGTGAGTGGATGGGTGGATGGGTGGGTGGATGGGTGAGTGGATGGGTGGATGGGTGGGTGGGTGGATGGATGGATGGATGGGTGGGTGGGTGGATGGATGGATGGATGGACGGGTGGACAGATGGATGGATTGATGAATGGGTGAACAGATGGATTAATAATGGTAGTAGTAGTAGTAATTTTATACAAATTTCAAATTCATTGGAAGATGCTATAACTTGGTCAAATACAAATTTATATAACAATACAGAACAGAAATATTACAGAATAATAGCCTACATCATATTGTAGAATATAATTACAGAAATAGAAATAAATAATATAATTAATAAAAAAAAGAGGGTTATAATATTAACAAAATTTGAGTACCGAATGAGAAGAGCTTGTGTTCGGTCACAGTTCAGATATGTTATTAATATAATAATAATAATAATAATAATAATAATAATAATAATAATAATAATATCTATTTATTTATTCTGGCGAAGTTGAAGCCACCAGGCCTTCTCTTCCACTTAGCCAGAAACAAAAGAAGCTGATACAATTTTACAGAGTAATATTTAAAGAACACTAATAAAACTTCATGTAGTTATACATGCACAAGTCGAGTGAAATAATGCGAACATACTAAATAATAATTACAGAATAATATAAGGCTAGAAGTTACACTCAATATGCAAGCGGTAAGTGGACCAATATTACAAATTACAAGAATAACAAATTCAAATGTAAATTATAGCTATACAACATTGAGGAAAATTACATATATACACACAAAGGAGAATTAAACCTGAATACTGGTCACGTGTTTAAACATTTGACTTTTAAATTGCAATATCGTTCGACAGTTCCTGAGGGAGCTGGGTAGGGAGTTCCAGAAACAAATTGCTGATACTGGAAAGAGGAAGAATAATGAGCTGTTTTATGACAAGGCATAGATAATAAAGGGTCATTTTTAGAACGAGTACCCAGGCTGTGATAAGAGGACAAGAAATTAAAACGCACCGAGAAATAGTTAGGCGAAGAAGTATTGAGGAATATAAGAGGAATATAGAAAATAAAATAAAATAGGAACTAAAATTAAAATTACAGCTACAATGAAATTATATAATGCTAGCCATACCCGTGCGCTCCGCTGCACCTGTTAGAAATAAATATAAAGTAATTACATAATCAAAATAGGACGTTTGATCCAGGGAACATTTGTGTTTGATAGAAGGATAAATCGTTTAATATGTTACTTAATTTAAATTGCACCCAAATAATTAAAATGCGATCATTTTGGTCCAAAGACACTCATTTGGTGCAATGACAAGTCCTTTAACATGTTTTTTTTATTTTTATTACATGCAACCATAGTTTAATGAACATCGACATCATTTAGATTTAATGTGTATATTTTATTTCACTTGTTACAGGTTTCCATTGAATTATGGTAATAACTTAATTTTAACCCTTGTTTTCTACGTATTCAGTAAATGGCGCTTGGCCCACTATGGTTCTGAACCCTTCAAATAACTTAAATTATATTATATAATATTACATATTATTATATTATATTATATTATATTATATCATATTATATCATATTATATCATATTATATTATATTATATTATATTATATTATATTATATTATATTATATTATATTATATTATATATATATATTTTTTTTTTTTTTTTTATTAAGATAAGTGTTTAATGTCAATATTTTATATGTTGTACAATATTAACTCATGCGATAAGTATAACATTGTAAACTAATTTCATAATAATGGTCCATGGGCGTGAATTTGAACTGCCACTGGGGGAGACCCTGGTGTACCAGCATCATGCGGAAGTACTGCGTGAAGTCTGCAGCCAGGTAGTGCCACTCGAAACTTCTGTCCAGCAGCCAGATCTTGGGATCCTCTCGTTTTAGATCGGATTCGCACTCGCTCTTGTGAAGGTACACCAGACACACCTTTCCGATGCCTTGGCAAGCGTCCAGTTCGAAGATCTTGCACTTGACGCCGAAGTTGGGGCGCTGCCTTGGGTCGTCCTGCTCGCTGCAGACCTCGATGTCCAGCAGCGTGGGGCATTCCGCATCGCCCATGCTCTTGACGCCGGCCAGCCGTCGTAACTCAGACATAGAGTTGATCTTCATGTTGCCGATGGGGAGCACCTCGCCTTGTGGATATTCTCGACCATGGCTTCATTAAAGATCGGACATCCTCTCTCCTTTCTTCGTGGAAGTTTTGTTCTTGTGAACTTTCTACCCGTGCTCAAGCAGGTACGCTACACATTAAATGAGAAAGATCTCTTCTAACGAGATAGAGTTAGGAAATGATCCCAGGATGGAGGCAGCATTCCCTCGCTGAACCGCTATTCCAATGCGTTGACGAAGGAAATTGATACATCTAGGATCGCCGGTACGGGACAGTAGGCGTGTACCAATTTGGGTGAGTAGATCTTTAGCGTCTCTACACCACGGACCAAAGGTCTCAACTGCAAAAGCGACGAAGATGTAATTTGATGTTAAATGTTCATATTTGCGTCGTTTAGCATGATAAGCGGATTCAGCAGCAGATCCGGCACAATTGACAGAAGATTTTAAATGGGAAAGGGCTAATGTATCTACACATGTAAAATCCCAGATGAGTGATTTACCTTTGGACCAAGGAATTAATGTCAAGCCGTCAGGTCGTTTACCATCCGACCGGCTAATACCAGATGGTTCAAGAAGAGTTGGAATGTCACAGGAGGTTAAAGATCTACTAATGATGTTATTAATAGCAGAATGCCTAGGAAGGCGGCCTTTACTTCTGGCACAGCTTAAGGCATGATGTCCAAAGGAATCCACAGTCTCTCCGCATATACATTGGTGTACATGGCAAATTTTGCAGCCCAGACGCAATGCAGTAGCGATTTGGAAAGATTTACCGTCCATCAAGGTACCAACATAGGAGGAAGGCAGAGCATGGAGCCAAGATCCAGATTCCTTCTCTTGAAGAGCTTTAATACGAGCGATGTCCTTGTCAGATGTGAAAGAGGATATAAGAGAATCAAGTATTTGACCTGCAATAATCACATCCCAGGCTTTTTGAATGGCTGGATTCTGGGGAGGAGCAAAGTTATTCGTTTTTTCGTACCACTTATTTAAGGCTTCAGGAACATAGCAAATGTCGACAGCATCACTGTAAATAGGGAAAATAAATTGGATGAAGTCAATAACGCCAAAGACTGAAGATAAAAAAGCTGGTATACAAATATCAGTAAGTGTACGAATACCGAGGCCTCCTAATTTAATTGGGAGAGAAGCCTGTACCCAACTGTTGTTGTCAAAAGAAGTATTTAAAATAGATTGTAAAGACTGCTTTAATAAATCATCTGCCTGCTGGAGAAAAGTAGGAAAAAGAAATAAGGGTGTAGTTCTTAAAAAATAAGTGAATTTAGGGATTAATAGGCAATTTTTGACAATGAAATAAGAGACTTGGGGGTGAAAATGTTCAAGACGACCAAACAGAGTTTTCAGGAGCTCCAATTTTTGAGTAGCTATTTCATCAACAGAATCTAAAAAGATGGATTATATCAGAAGTTACTGTAATAACATTATAGCATTATGTCCATCTAGAGAAACTACACTTTCCAATGGTGAAATAATAATTAATTATACAAATCGGTTAATTTAGCTTCCGATATTACTTCATACAAACACAGAAACATTCTCTGTAGGCTATCTTTCATAGCTTTCGATTGTTGCTGTCCAAGGCCCCTTATAGACGAAGTCATTTGTTTTTTAATTCATTATACGGCCTTAGATGGCAGTTATTTTAATTTTAAAACTCATTTATCTCATTAAATATCAGTCCTGTCGAAATTTGTCAAGGAATAAAACTTATCGCAAATGATTTTTAAAGAAACTTTTGTTGTGTAACATTTTTCATAAAAATCAATAATAAGCGACATATTTCGATTTATTTAATTCAGGCCCCCTTATAACACCCCTTTTAAATAATGTATTTTGAATGCCATATAGCCTAAAATCTAAGTTACAACGAACTTAATTTATATTCTAATTTCCATCGAAATTCGTTCAGCCATTATCGCGTGAAAAGGTAACAAACATACAGACAGACATACAAACAAAAATTTCAAAAAAGTGATTTTCGGTTTCAGGGTGGTTAATTATATATGTTAGGACCAATTATTTTTGGAAAATCGAAAATTACCAGAAAAATTTCGGCTACAGATTTATTATAAGTATAGATAATATTAACATGTGTACAGAAGAATAATATCGTACGTGAATAAAGTAGGACAATTTGTGAAAAAATATATATTCCGAAATTATAGAATAGAAATATAATATACGCTGATTAATTCATACACATAGGCTATAAATTTATTTAATGAAATTGAAGATATTGACACGTTTCTAATTTTCTTGTTATGGGCTATGTTAATGGGTTACATATTAGAATTTCTGAAGTTCTGGATGAATGAATGTATAGTTGGGAGGGTGATGGATGGATGGATGGATGGATGGATGGATGGATGGATGGATGGATGGATGGATGGATGGATGGATGGATGGAGAGCAAGTCCGCCCCCAAATACACTTTGCCCGCCACATGTATTTCGAGAATCAAACTCCTGTTCTCCTTCTAAAAAGTGGTTGACTGACAGTAATCTGGTAAGACAGAAAGACAGAACTGTGTGTCCAGGTACACAGAAATCAAGGCCCATCTCATTATTTACAAGTGTGAAAGGAGAAACCTTAAAAATAAATTCTTCTGTTTATCTACTTATCCCTACAACATCAATACGTGTATATAATTTTTAGTTTATTGTGAGGGTAAAGAGACTCCTCATTACCAATTTAACAATAATAATTATGTACGAACTGTACTATGACAAAAATGTGAAACATAGTGCACCCTTAAAAGATACCCTATCTGAAACAAACATTTCTTTCCTTTCCCCTTTGTAGGGATTTTAATCTAGGTCACAGTACGATCGGACTTGAATCTATTCTTTCACATCCCGATAAGAGAGGAACGTCTGTTATTTGTTAGTCCACTGACATCTACTAGAATCGAACATCTACACACAGTGAAAGAAATATTTCTTTTCTTCTTTTTGCATTTATGATTTGTCTTCAATAGATTCTGAATCAGAATACAGAACAAGTGAATGTAATGAACCATGACTTCTTCTGCTGTTTACTTAGTTCACAGCTTACATAAAATTGAGTCATTGATTGAAGATTTATCATTTTATTCACAGAAATCAATTTATTATGCCAAAGCCATATTTCTCGTCTCCGGTTTCGGAAAAAAGAAACGCTATAACGAAATGTAAGTCTTTTGGTATCGTATTCAGTTGTTTGTCGATAGAAGCAGTTCAGTCAATGACTCGTTCGAACAAAACAACTAAAAGTAATCATCTACCAGCTGATCTACAG
>NC_091120.1:9928207-9970707 GCF_040183065.1 Periplaneta americana
TGTGATGAAGATAATAGTAATGGTTATGAAAATAATGAAGATAATAAGATATTGCTGACAATGTTATTGGTAATGAAGATAATGACGATGAACTATTGCTGATGAAGATATGAATATAAACATACTGATGCTGATTATGATAATGATGATGATGATGATGAGAATAAAGATATTGCTGATAATTATGATTAATGATACTGACAATAAAACTGTGGATGATGAAGATATGGGTATAAATATAATGACGAAAATGAAGAGTAAAGTAAAGATATTGATGATAATGACGATGAAGAGTTATTCATGATAACGAAGATAAAGAGAAAAAAGATATTGGTGATATTAATAATGAAGATAAAGGCAATAGCAACATTTCCGATTATGATGATGCTGATAAAGATTGTGGTGATGGTGGTGATGGTGAAGATGAAAAGAACAGTGAATGTTGAAATTGTCAGTAATTCTAATATTACTGCTGCAACAAGTGGAGTTCCTCAAGGTTGTGTTGTTAGGCAGTTATTCCTTACTCTTCCAGTAACTTACACGCAGAAAATTTATTGTTTGCTGATTATACTAGTCTCTTGGTTACCCACAAAATATTTAAAATCTCAAAGTACTAGCAAATAATGCTCTGAATGAAGTAAAATATTGGATTTGCGCTAATAGTTTTTATTTCAAATTAAGAAAGAGTAAATACAATTATATTTTCAATTAAACAAGTAAATAACGAGTTTGTTAAATTACTGAGTGTAGTTACAGACTCTAAACTTAATTACGAACAAAATATCCTATATGCTAACAGAGTAAGTTTTTTGCTGTAAAATTTAATCATTATTTGGCTTTCATTAGAATTAGTTGAAAATACAGTGATCAAGAAGTGAAATAAAAAGTTAATGACTATAATCAAAATATGATTAATGAAAAAGTAATAGCAATAATAATAGCAATATAAAGATAACAATAATTATATAGTAATAATATTAATTATAATCTTAATTTATATTTATAAATTTGTCCCGTTTACAATGCATACACATTTTTCCGAACCCATGATTACAAAATTCAGCATTTTGTTTTTATTATAATTTCAATTGCTTGCCAAATATTGTGTAAATTATAATAAATTATAGTTAATAATAATAAATTTGTAGTTAATGTAGAAAAATATTATAATAATGGTAATTAGAATATTATTATTACTTATTATTATTATTATTATTATTATTATTATTATTATTATTATTATATGACTCGGTTAAGAGAGAAGTATTATATGATATTCTTATTGAATTTGGTATTCCCAAGAAATTAGTTCAATTAATTAAAATATGTCTCAGTGTAACGTACAGCAGAGTCCGTATAGGCCAGTTTCTATCTGATGCTTTTTTCAATTCACTGTGGGCTAAAGCAAGGAGATGAACTATTATCTTTACTTTTTAACTCCGCTCTAGAATATGCCATTAGGAAAGTTCAGGATAACAAACAGGGTTTGGAATTGAACGGGTTACATCAGCTTCTTGTCTATGCGGATGACTTGAATATGTTAGGAGAAACTCCACAAACGATTATGGAAAACACGGAAATTTTACTTGAAGCAAGTAAAACGATAGGTTTGGAAGCAAATCCCGAAAAGACAAAGTATATGATTATGTTTCGTGACCAAAATATTGTACGCAATAGAAATATAAAAATTGGAAATTCATCCTTTGAAGAGGTGGAAAAATTCAAATATCTTGGAGCAACAGTAACAAATATAAATGATGCTCGGGAGGAAATAAAACACAGAATAAATATGGGAAATGCCTGTTATTATTCGGTTGAGAAGCTTTTATCATCCAGTCTGCTGTCAAAAATCTGAAAGTTAGAATTTATAAAACAGTTATATTACCGGTTGTTCTGTATGGTTGTGAAAGTTGGACGCTCACATTGAGAGAGGAACATAGGTTAAGGGTGTTTGAGAATAAGGTTGTTAGGAAAATATTTGAAGCTAAGAGGGCTGAAGTTACAGGAGAATGGAGAAAGTTACATAACGCAGAACCGGGCGCATTGTATCCTTCACCTGACATCATTAGGAACATTAAATCCAGACGTTTGAGATGGGTGGGGCATGTAGCACGTATGGGCGAATCCAGAAATGCATATAGAGTGTTAGTTGGGAGTCCGGGGGGAAATAGACCTTTAGGGAGGCCGAGACGAAGATGGGAGGATAATATTAAAATGGATTTGAGGGAGGTGGGATATGATGATAGAGACTGGATTAATCTTGCACAGGATAGGGACGAATGGCGGGCTTATGTGAGGGCGGCAATGAACCTCCGGGTTCCTTAAAAGCCAGTAAGTAAGTAAGTAAGTAAGTAATAATGTTAGACGAGAATCGCAAGAGATACATTTTAAATATATTTGTCATGTTAATTTTAAATATTTTTAAGTAGAAGAAATTAAAACCATATTCTGCGTTTGTATATCCGATTATACCGTATTTTAGCATTTAAAACCCCCGTAATCGTGGGAATCTTGCCCTGTTATCCTTGGGGATATCTCTTTAGAGATTCACTTTTGTGGATAGGCGGTAAACTGTTATGCTGTTAGTAAAAAGACACTGCATTGTCCGCTCTATTGTGCAGATAACAGTTGAATATAGCCTCCCGTTCCTTTAATTAGTACCAGGGGAACTATGTACGCCCTACGACTTCCCTCTTTACTCCAATTGACTATTCTCAGCGCCATCTACGAACTGGAGACACCGAGCTGTTGTGGCTACAGCCTGGATCTGCTCATTTCACAACTTTGTGTAGCAAAGTACGAGTACAAGGCAGGAAATACCGTCCAGCAGTGCAGTAGGCCCAAGAATGCGTAATACTGATGTGGGATTAATGCAGACGTATTCAATTGATGAAGTGCAATACGTTGTGATGTGGAAACAACAGTCGTGGTTCGATTCTTATATAGGACATTGTATTTTCTTGTTACATCTTGAGTTATTGTAGGTGGAAAGTTGGAATGTGTTACTGATGTACTTGTCTTTAAGCGTTGGAGCAGATTTCCTATAAGTTTCAACTTAATTTTTTGTCTGAGTAAATGTATTATGAAAGGGTATCAGTCTAAATGACTTCAAATATTTTTGCCGTTAACGTTAAAACAATTATTTTATCTAGAGGAATTATTATTATTATTATTATCCAAATATTGAAACCCTATTTTACCCTTTGGTATATTAGGGTTTTAGTTTGTTACATGTGAAATACATTATGTAGAGATAATACACAATTTTAAAGAAGTGGTAGTAGGCAATATATAAATACACTAATTAATAGACAGTAAACAATACTAAATACGTTATGCAATAATTACATTCAGTTAAACAAAATTAAATAAAATTAGAAATTATAATCGAAGGTGTAGAGAGATTGCAAGAATATGACATAAATTTGCGATTTTATACGTAATTTTAAGCAATAGTAAAGAGGTAATGCACAAAATTGACTTAGTTACAAATTAAACACCTAATATATAGGTGGTTTGCGATAGTAAAGAAAAAAAAAATACTTACGGTTACAAACTATATACCTGTCATCAAATACTGAACAATAGTAAAATCTGTATTATAATATGGTTCGTTCTCTCATCGCAGCTTCAATCCGTCAGAATGCTTCCTATGAGGTTTATGAGGAGGTTGGTTGCGTCTCTTCTGATGGCTCTACTAGACGGGCTGATATCATCATAATTGATCGGCAGAAGGATAAGGGTGTCATTCTTGATCCCACAATCCGTTTCGAGATGCACGAGCAACAGCCACAAGAGGTGTGTCGTGAAAAACAAGTCATATATGAGCCTTGTTGTCAGCATCTTGGAGCACAATACCACATCACACATTGGACAGTTTTTGGGCTCGTTCGGTGCCCGTGGCACGATCCCACGAGAAACTTTAAATCAACTTAAACAATTTAAAATTTCTGATGCAACGATTGATGCCATAGGATCTCACGTGTTAAAATCATCCTTAGCTATAATTAGTAATCATTTGTACCCAACAAACTTTTATTGTAAATGATTTCCTATGTTTTCATATAATTTATCTTAATGTTTTCTTTTCCCTTTCAAATTGTCACGCAATTGGTTTTCATGATTATTCTTTATGAATTGATTAGCAGGCCGATCTATTCGAACCCTTATTTAGGGCGGCTTTTTATTAAAAAATTATTACAAACATAGTTATTGTTGTTATTACTATTATTATGTCCCAAAGTGAGACCACTTGTTTTAGATAGTGCATTAGGATTTTATATCATCATTAATTTAAGTACACTAAATAGCTACAGTCTTGAGTGGATGTGGTGTATAAGCTCTGTGAATTGGAGGAGTTACCGCTGTAATTATTTACTTTTATATATGTATGTGTTACTAAAAAAAAACATCTCCTTATATTTGTATGTGTATATATTTAGATACTAAAATAATTCTTATTTAAGTTTGTAATATTTTCATGTATAAGTGAAAATGAATTTCCTTCTTCTTCTTTACTGTATCTTTTGATGTCAACGTCCAACATGAGCAAAGCGATCGCCTTATCAGTAACGTATTGAGTGCTGTTCCTGTAGTGGACGGAGTCAGCTAGCTTTCCAAATTACAAGTTTCCATAACAGAAGATTCCACTGTATGTTGGAAGTTTTGAAATGTATTCCACATTTTAATTTGCTATAGAAATTTGTTATTTTTGGAATATAACAGATAAAAAATAATCCAAACTACAGTAGACTTAGTTGTCAACCACAGACTCTCAACCCATTTATCAATAAGAACTCTCAAAAAAGATTACGCTGTTATCCCTAAGGTAATTTAATCTTATAATCAACAAAATTGGATCACTCTGAACTTAGTGGGGGCCAGAACCTATTCTAATTATCAAATTTTCAGATTATTTCAAAATTCTATTTCTGAATGCCTTGCTTGTGTTTATACTCAAGTATTCTTCCAATTTATTGCACATAATTTGTTTTGGTAGACTTTATGTTATGTTGTGAATTTTAGAGTAAAGTAGCTGAAATATCTTCGACTGACTCATCAAATGGAATATACAGGGTGGACCTTAAGTATTGTTAACAGTTTCAAGGGGTTATTTTGACTTATTTCAAACAAAAAATTTTAATACAATTTTGCTCGTTTTCGCTTCCTTTCCGAGATAAAAACTGTTTTATATTGACTATTACACTTTTACTACGTCATACTACTCTTGACCAATAAAACGGTACGAAAGGACGTATTTCAACCAATCATGGCTGCTTATCGCACAATTTTATCGCGTCCCTAGCATTTGTTTAATTTTATCGCGTCCCTAGCATTTGTTTAATTTTATCGCGTCCCTAGCATTTGTTTCTTTGTTTGTCAACATTTCAAACTGCGCTGGTCTGGACGTAAAAATAAAATAAAATAAAATAAAAGAATAGAAAATTACAAACCACTCCAGTCGATGCACAGCAGTTTCAAATATGACTCGCATTGGCATTCAAGAACAAGAATTAATAAAGATCACTGGTCATATCTATGCATCTTTCCTCAAATCCTATTTACAAATAAATGAAGAGTACCATTCGGAAATTCTGAATAAGTTGAGGAATACACCATGTAGGCCTACAACAACGAGTTCCACTTCTTTTACGCACACGTCCAATATAACATCAATTGAACCACCAACCACTAAAACATTCAAATTTGAAAATTGTACATTCAATAATTATTCCTTTTAAAATTATTCATGTTTATTTTTTACGTCATCGTCGTTAATTAAAACTTTTCTAACACTTGTATACATTATTTAGGTTATGTTATAGCATCTGCTATATGATATTATGGATAGTCACGTATCAGAGATTGTTTAATATTAATATTTATTGAAAATCATCTGTCAAGTGACGTTGATTACTGGGATTCGGATAATTGAAGTGGAATGTTGCATTTTAATAAAAATGAAACTAAATCAACAAAGCCTTCTTGACTAGTAACATTGCCATCGTGTATAATAGATCGAGAACTTCTCGACGAGAAGGCATTGCTCACTACTGCCATCTAGTGTGCATCTAGCGTAATATTTGTAATGTTGAGATGGTACAATAATACATTTGAAGACAGTTGTATCTTCGTAAGCCAATTAATATTTTATTGTATTGGAGTACTTCGTTAATTCTAATCTTTATATACTTTCTTCTAATCGTGTAATAGTCAATTAAATCCCACTCGAGTTTTGATTTTCTCTAAATAAATCAAAACCTCTAGTGAGATTACTGTTGAATATTTCATAGAGAGTTTTTCATACAAGCCATTGATTTAATTCCCAATATGCTAAGAAGAATGGTCCAACTGTAAATAACTGGTCCGCTCTATCCTCACTGAATCGTGCGAGTCAAAATTAGACATACGTTAATAGGAAGAATTGTCAGTAATATTACTGCCACGGTGCAAATTTACAGCTTAGGATAACATAAAAGCATGGTACAGCTTATATAGATCTACACTTCTATCTAGGCCTATTGAGAAAGATGGCCACCACTTCTCTAACGGAAATGGAACCCGAGACAGCTGAATTCATAGTCAAAAACGTTATCACACGATGCAGAGACTATTGAAACATAATATAAAACTTAATTAAAAATGTTTGAACTTGGATTCGTTTAGCTCTGAAAGTTCTCTAAAACAACGATCCATAATTAAATAGGAGTTACTCGTATGTCTGCTCTGAGAATTCGAAACTGCAATTACGAATGAAGTCCGCCATGCTTCTCTCTTTTTACTACTTCACAAAAAATGTCATTAACGGGTCAGGATTAAATTACGCAGGAATATCTCGCCTTAATTCATCCCTTTGAGTGTAGGAAGTGAGATCTCTTGTGCACGGCATGGAAATGAGGAGTTCCGTCAAAGTGGATGGACTTCTGATGAATTCATTAATTACATGCTACGTCTGCCTACCTCTGTCTTTTACATCTTTCACGTATGTGCAAAGGAAACAATTGCTATTTAATATGAAGCCAGCATAAAGGAAAAGATCTGCTTTCAACGCTGGAAACTTGAGTTGAAATCCCGTTGAATTCAACTTGAATATTACCGGTATGTTATTTATTGCAGACAAAAATAGTGCCATAGTCTTTGACCACATAAAAATAGTTTTAAAATTACAAAGGATTAGGGAAAACACGGAAATTCTACTTGAAGCAAGTTAAGCGATAGGGTTGGAAGTAAATTCCGAAAAGACTAAGTATATGATTATGTCTCGTGACCAGAATATTATACGAAATGGAAGTATAAAAATTGCAGATTTATCCTTCGAAGAGGTGGAAAAATTCAAATATCTTGGAGCAACAGTCACAAATATAAATGACACTCGGGAGGAAATTAAACGCAGAATAAATATGGGAAATGCGTGTTATTATTCGGTTGAGAAGCTTTTGTCACCTAGTCTTATGTCAAAAAATCTGAAAGTTAGAATTTATAAAACAGTTATATTACCGGTTGTTCTTCATGGTTGTGATACTTGGACTCGCACTTTGAGAGAGGAACAGAGATTAAGGGTGTTTGAGGATAAGGTGCTTAGGAAAATATTTGGTGCTAAGAGGTATGAAGTTACAGGAGAATGGAGAAAGTTACACAACGCAGAGCTGCACGCATTGTATTCTTCACCTGACATAATTAGGAACATTAAATCCAGACGTTTGAGATGGGCAGGGCATGTAGCATGTATGGGCGAATCCAGAAATGCATATAGAGTGTTAGTTAGGAAGCCGGCAGGGAAAAAGACCTTTAGGGAGGCCGAGACGTAGATGGGAAGATAATATTAAAATGGATTTGAGGGAGGTGGGATGTGATGGTAGAGACTGGAATAATCTTGCTCAGGATAGGGATCAATGGCGGGCTTATGTGAGGGCGGCAATGAACCTCCGGGTTCCTTGAAAGCCAGTAAGTAAGTAAGTAAGTAAGTAACGATCATAGGTATAATAAAGGAGTAGTTAAGGACTGTAGATTATTGTCAGTTGAAGGTAGGGTAAACTATAGCATTTTAGCTGTGAAATAGTTTCACTTACATGTGTTCATATGTTACGTTAATAATTATGGAGACTGTCGTTTGGAACTAAAAAATGTCTCATCTTGAAAAAAGTACATTTAGTTTGACTGTATATGCTTTTTCAAATAGCCACCTATATATCAATATGCATGTATTCTTCCCTATATTCATTCATGTCTCTATTCATACTGGGTGAACCATAAATAATGTCATTAATTTCATAGGGTTAGACTATTCTTTGAGATATTTCAAACGAAAAACTTTAATACAATTTCGCTCGTTTTTCCTTCCTTTCTGAAACAAAAAATTGTTTTATAGACGCATTTCATAGCGTCTTATGGGAAAACCATTGATTGAATTCCCAATGTGCTCAGTTAGTTCAAGAGAGCACTGTAGTATGATAGTAATTGATTGAAAAAAAAATTAGTTTTGTCCTTCAAATGTGCAGAAATTTGATCTGAACAAATGTAACTTCTCGTTCTGCAAAGAAACTTTACAAAGTTACATTTGTTCGGATCACATTTATGCACATTTAAAGAACAAAGCTAAAATTCTTTCAACCGTTTATAATCATAATAGGGAATTAAATCAAAATGAATGAATGAATGAATGAATGAATGAATGAATGAATGAATGAATGAATGAATGAATGAATGAATGAATGAATGGGCGTTTAGGAATTAAATCAAAATCAATGGGTGGATGGGTAAATGAATGAATAGGTGGACGAGTGGACGAATGAATAAATGAATGAATAAATGAATGAATGAATAAAAGAATGAATGAATGAATGAATGAATGGGTGACTGAGCATTTGGGAATTAAATCAAAATTAATGGGTGGATGAGTAAATGAATGAATAGGTGGAAGAGTGGATGAATGAATAAATGAATGGATGAATGAATGAATAAATGGATGAGTGGATGAATGAATGAATGAATGAATGAATAATGAATGAATGGGTGACTGAGCGTTTAGGAATTAAATCAAAATCAATGGGTGGGTGGATAAATGAATGAATAGGTGGAAGAGTGGATGAATGAATAAATGAGTGGATGAATGGATGAATAAATGGATGAGTGGATGAATGAATGAATGAATGAATAATGAATGATGGGTGACTGAGCGTTTGGGAATTAAATCAAAATCAATGGGTGGATGGGTAAATGAATGAATAGGTGGAAGAGTGGATGAATGAATAAATAAATGAATGAATGAATAAATGAATGAACGAATGAATGAATGAATTAATTAATGGGTAACTGAGCGTTTGGGAATTAAATCAAAATCAATGGGTGGATGGGTAAATGAATGAATGAATGGAAGAGTGGATGAATGAATAAATGAGTGGATGAATGGATGAATAAATGGATGAGTGAATGAATGAATCAATAAATGAATGGATGAATGAATGAATGAATGAATGAATGAATGAATGAATGAATGAATGAATGAATGAATGGGTGATTGAGCGTTTGGGAATTAAATCAAAATCAATGGGTGGATGGGTAAATGAATGAATGGGTGGAAGAGTGGATGAATGAATAAATGAATGGATGAATGAATGGGTGACTGAGCGTTTGGGAATTAAATCAAAAGCAATGGGTGGATGGGTAAATGAATGAATGGGTGGAAGATTGGATGAATGAATAAATGAATGGATGAATGAATGGATGAATGAATGAATGAATTAATTAATGTATGTATGAATGAATGAATGGGTGACTGAGCGTTTGGGAATTAAATCAAAATCAATGGGTGGATGGGTAAATGAATGAATGGGTGGAAGAGTGGATGAATGAATAAATGAGTGGATGAATGAATGAATGAATGAATGAATGAATGAGCGTTTGAGAATTAAATCAATGGGTGGATGGGTAAGTGAATGAATGGGTGGAAGAGTGGATGAATGAATGAATGAATGAATGAATGAATGAATGAATGAATTGAGCGTTTGAGAATTAAATCAATGGGTGCATGGGTAAATGGATGAATGGGTGGAAGAGTGGATGAATGAATAAATGAATGGATGAATGAATGAATGGGTGATTGAGCATTTGGGAATTAAATCAAAATCAATGGGTGGATGGGTAAATGAATGAATGGGTGGAAGAGTGGATGAATGAATAAATGAATGGATGAATGAGTAAATGAATGAATGAATGAATTAATTAATTAATGGGCGACTGAGCGTTTGGGAATTAAATCAAAATCAATGGGTGGATGGGTGAATGAATGAATGGGTGGAAGAGTGGATGAATGAATAAATGAGTGGATGAATGGATAAATAAATGGAGTGGATGGATGAATGAATGAATGAATTAATTAATTAATTAATTCGGTCCACCGCTGTGGAGTAACGGTTAGCATGTCTGACCGTGAAACGAGAGGGCCCGGGTTCAAATCGTGTTTTTGACAAGTTACTTGGTAGAGGTTTTCTCCGGGGTTTTCCTTCAACCCTTTAAGTTCAAATGCTAAGTAACTTACGGCGTTGGACCCTGGACTCATTTCGCTGGCATTATCACCTTCATCTCACTCAGACGCAGCAATTGATAAAGCGGCGTAAAATAAACCAATAAAAATAATTATGAACGTAACTATTAACGTCCTCGTTTTTTCACAGTTCTATTGGGTTTCCCTTTTTTCCTACCAGGATTGTTGGTAGAAACTTTTAGTCTCTGCCACCTAACACGAATTGTGTGACGCTGACAAACCTCTTGCTGCCCTATCGCAGCATTCTGCGCCATGTGCAAATAGTGCACAGCAGGTAACATAATTCTAAATTAGCTTTTCTTGAAGCACTCGCCTCCCGCGGGTAGCGTTGCGGGGACCCCAACATGCCTTGAATTAATGTCTCTATTAAACAAAGTTGCAACTGAGCAAGAAAGTCGCCGTTTTGCTTTTCTGGGGGCACGTACGCCTCGGGGACCCACGCCGTAGATTCAGCCCGTCCTTTGTCGAATACAGATTTCGAGGAGTTTGCCAGGATTTATACATCGAGGGGCGCAAAAGGAAACTTGAGGTTTGTTTCCTGTTGGTAATTTGTAACACACACAAAACGCTGCAACAGTTAGCTGTTAGCACTGTTTTGTGTTATTTGAGGACGTCCCTACGTGCGGCTTACCAGGGTCCTGGAAGAGGTGGCAGAGATTACCATCTAGTATTAAGACAAACCTGCTGTAGGCCGTCATAAATTACGCATTATCTTTGTTCATGAAACTCCTATTATTGTGGGTTTAATTTAGGAAACTTCCTTTAAAATATCCGTATATTCACCGAGTATTGATTTAATAACATTTAGCTAAAAGAAGAAGCAATGTCAGTTTTTATTTCCACCTTTGCTTATCTTATATATTTGGATTTATATTAACGTTTTCGATACGCAGTGTGTATCATCTTCAGATATATATGTCAGTATGTGTTGTAAAGACCTAGCCTCTTATTATGTAGTGGGTTATTCACGTGCGTGTGACCTATCATTGTTTCTAGTCTCAGGCATGCACCACACAGGAACACCCCGACATCAGCTATATTTACACGCACGGCTGAACTAGATATACGGACCCAACAAAAATATATTGTATTATATACGTCTAAGAACTTACATACAGCTAAAGCATCAATGATCTTCACAGTAGTCAATAGGAACAACAAAAAATAATAAGCCTAAAAAAAACTCCAAAAACTCCAACAACATACAATCCCATACTACAGATAATCAGTGAAAGAGCGTCAAAAAGACAGTGTTTTTTAACCAAGAAACAGTAATAACAACCCAATTTTACGACATAACAGGCTAACACAGCCAATCATAACATAATAAAAGTGCCATAGTGTTTACAGTGTTTTATAGTGTTTTATAGTGTATATTTTATTTGTTTATAGTTATGTGTCATAATATTGGTTTTAACATACTTTTCTATTTACCTATGTGTGCTTTCAAAAGAAAGACTTTTAACAAAATCACAACAAGCAACCCCACACTGTATCAAGTACATTTTATAGTAATTGTAGCTAAATTAAGAAACAATGATAGGTCACAAGTACGTGAATAACCCACTACATAATAAGAGGCTAGGTCTTTACAACACATACTGACATATATATCTGAAGATGATACACACTGCGTATCGAAAACGTTAATATAAATCCAAATATATAAGATAAGCAAAGGTGGAAATAAAAACTGACATTGCAAAACATTAAGCTTATCGGCATCCCCAAAATGAAACTAAAAGAAGAAGGCTGAGAAAACAACTCTAGAGGTGGATTCTAAAACGTCGTAAGTCTTTTTTTACACTATTTTAAATGAACGTTTCATCGTGGAACAAAATATGTGCGAATAACTATATTTTCAATAAAAATATACATATTATATGAGAAAACATAGGTGGGTCAAAGTAACCCCCATGTGCCAGGTAACTTTGGCCCACAGCTTCGAACTAAGTTTTATCAGATGTACTGTTATCAGTGACTATTATGATTGTTGAAATGTTTTTAGGAAAAGTTTCCGCACTTGCAAATGAAATTTGTAGATTTTATTTCCGAAATTTTTACAAGAAACCAGCAAAAGAACATTTCAAAGTGTATTTTAGTGGATCAAAGTAACCCTGATTTACGGTACTCCCGGGAAAATTGTTTACTTTGTTTATGTCGAAAGGTAAACAATGCCCTTAAAATTATATGAGCGCAAATTATTGCTCAAAGTTCCAATCAATTTCCGAGTCTGTAAATGTGCTGTATTGTACTGGCCCAGTTTAATTTTACTATGGTTATATATGAGAAAACATAGGTGGGTCAAAGTAACCCCATGTGCCAGGTAACTTTGGCCCACAGCTTTGAACTAAGTTTTATCAGATGTACTGTTATCAGTGACTATTATAATTGTTGAAATGTTTTTAGGAAAAGTTTCCGCACTTGCAAATGAAATTTGTAGATTTTATTCCCGAAATTTTTACAAGAAACCAGCAAAAGAACATTTCAAAATGTATTTTAGTGGATCAAAGTAACTATGATTTACGGTACTGCCAGGAAAAGAGTTTACTTTGTTTATGTTGAAAGCTAAACAATGCCTTTAAAATTATACTTACTTACTTACTGACTTACTGGCTTTTAAGGAACCCGGAGGTTCATTGCCGCCCTCACATAAGCCCGCCATTAGTCCCTATCCTGAGCAAGATTAATCCAGTCTCTATCATCATATCCCATCTCCCTCAAATCCATTTTAACATTATCTTCCCATCTACTTCTCGGCCTCCTTAAAGGTCTTTTTCCCTCCGGCCACCCAACTAACACTCTATATGCTTTTCTGGATTCGCCCATACGTGCTACATGCCCTGCCCACCTCAAACGTCTGGATTTAATGTTCTTAATTATGTCAGGTGAAGAATACAATGCGTGCAGTTCTGTGTTGTGTAACTTTCTCCATTCTCCTGTAACTTCATCCCTCTTAGCCCCAAATATTTTCCTAAGCTCCTTATTCTCAAACACCCTTAACCTATGTTCCTCTCTCAAAGTGAGAGTCCAAGATTCACAACCATAAAGAACAACCGGTAATATAACTGTGCCCTTAAAATTATATGAGCATAAATTACTGCTCAAAGTTTCAATCAATTTCCGAGTCTGTAAATGTGGAGTGGAACAAATTTCATAATAAAGTTAAATATTTCGTTTGATTCCCAGGAAATCCCCAGTTATTGCGCTGTGATTCCTGAGGAGGAACAGTGCACCGCAAATAACCTCGTCGCCAGCACATTCCAGCAAGCTCCTTGTTTGAAATTCGAATCAAATGTATACACTTCTCGGCTACGCCCGCTTGTTCATTCAGGCCTCATTACATTAGCCATGCCGACTAGCTAATCTGCCAATATAATAATTGATCCTGCATAATTATTTGGCGCAATTGACTTGTGGGTGGCTGGTTACATATTTGATTGTCCGAACCCCAATGGATTATATTAATACTCTGAAGGCCTCCGCATCGCTTATTCAACCTTGTGGGTGTTTGAGTCCGGTTAGAAGCATATCCTAACCACATTACTGCCAGAGTGCTGAATTGTAATCCATCTCTACAACTGTGTGGTTTGATTGTTGATACACACGACCTATAGGAGCGGCAGCTGTATTCTAACGTTAAATTACCTTAACATTGAATAATCTTAAGGATAGCTTATGTTATTCATAGATTTCAAAAATGCATATGACTCGGTTAAGAGAGAAGTTTTATACGATATTCTTATTGAATTTCGTATTCTCAAAAAACTAGTTCGATTAATTAAAATGTGTTTCAGTGAAACGTACAGCAAAGTCCGTATAGGCCAGTTTATGTCTGACACTTTTCCAATTCACTGCGTGCTAAAGGAAGGGGATCAACTATCACCTTTAATTTTTAACTTTGCTCTAGAATATGTCATTAGCAAAGTCCAGGAAAACAGAGAGGGTTTTGAATTGAACGGGTTACATCAGCTCTCGTTTATGCCGATGACATCAATATGTTAGGAGAAAATCCACAAACATGTAGGGAAAACACGGGAATTTTACTTGAAGTAAGTATATTCCGAAAAGACAAAGTATATGATTATGTCTCGTTCGAAATGAAAATATAAAAATTGGAAATTTATCCTTTGAAAAGGTGGAAAAATTCAAATACCTTGGAATAACCGTAACAAATACAAATTTCACTCGAGGGGAAATTAAACGCAGAATAAATGTGGGAAATGCGTGTTATTATTCGGTTGAGAAGATTTTATCATCCAGTCTGCTCTCGAAAAATATGAAAATTAGAATTTATAAAACAGTTCTACTACCGGTTGTTCTGTATGGTTGTGAAACTTGGACTCTCACTTTGAGAGAGGAATAGAGGTGAAGAGTGTTTGAGAATAAGGTGTTTAGGAAAATATTTTGGACTAATAGGGATGAAGTTACATGAGAATGGAGAAAGTTACACAACGCAGAACTGCACGCATTGTATTCTTCACCTGATATAATTAGAAACGTTAAATCCAGATGTTTGAGATTGGCAGGGAATGTAGCACGTATGGGCGAATCCAGAAATGAATATAGAGTGTTAGTTGGGAGATCTGAAGGGAAAAGATTTTTGGGGAGGCAAAGAAATAGATGGAAGATAATATTATTAAAATAGATTTGAGGAAGGTGGGTTGTGATGATAGAGACTGATTAATATTGCTCAGGATAGGGAGCGATGGCGGGCTTATGTGACGGCGGCAATGAACCTGCGGGTTCCTTAAATGCCATTTGTAAGTAATAATAATAATAATAATAATAATAATAATAATAATAATAATAATAATAATAATAATAAAGAGACTGTGACGCTGATAAGATGGGAATCACGACGACACAAGGTGCAAAATTTGGTTTTGTCGAGACACACTCGTGGCACTGACTAGACAACATTTTTCCGTTGTGTTGGCACAAGACAGAAGTTTCAGATTCGGTACACTTAAACGCAGTGATGAAACTCGTCAGTGAGTGATTTAATCTTTCAAGTAGTAGCGAGATTGAATCAAGCAGAGATGCTTCAACCGTCGCGATCTATTTCCTCTTGAGCCGACATACCAGGGAACTCTTCTCGACATGGGAAATTGCTCAGTTCAGAACGATTAGTGCAAATCTCCAAGAATACCGATAATATTAATTTCCATCCAGCTCTCTGGCCTAGAGTTCAAGTCCACAGGTGAAAGAGTTATCGAATACAGATCTGAATCCGGATACGCATATTCTTTAAACTTGCTAAGACAATTTCATATACATAACACCAGAAGAAATGTCCCAACTCTTTTGGCAGAACCTAAATGCCACACTACAGCTGGATTAAGACACAGTAGGAATTATGGACCAAGACTATACAATTCAGTATTGAAAAATAATCCAGACCTAAGCAATTTACACATTCTTAAGTTTAAAAATAAAGTGAAAATGTTTATATGATATTTGAAAAATTGTATTATAATTTTTAAGTGTTACTAGCATTATATGGTACTAATTTTTATTGTATTTCTCTGATACATGTACCCTATAAGATAAAACATTGTAATAAATATAAATAGATCATTTTCTTAATTAATAACAGTGTATATCTCCAATAAATGATTTTCTTAGCATCGCCACAGATACACTTGATTGTACTTGTCACTATATCTTGTCACTAGAAAGTTTTTCAAATTTATATTTTCCCCGCCATTCATAAAATATTTTGATATGATACCTCTTGCACAAAAGGAGAGATCTATAACTGAAACTCGATTAATATATTTCAGTATTATTTGTATTTATCCTGGTAATAATGAACAGTTTGATTCGTAGACATTTTGTTTTTTCAGCATTAACTTCCCATGATTTTACGAGAAGATTCGAAGAGAACGGCAGTTACGTAGACTTTCAGCTCCCCCCTACTACCATTAATGCACAACACAATGTCAATACGGCGGTTGCTGTCGTCTGCGATACAACGAACTTTTCTGTTGATTTTCGAGTTCGTCATTTTTTCCGGTTATTATATTCTTATTTAAGTTGTGTTAACTCTCGCTAGTGGCTTTATATTTTATTTTATCCGTCTTAGTATTTATTTTATTATTGTAAATATTTTTGTTTTATCTATTATTATTATTATTATTATTATTATTATTATTATTATTATTATTATTATTATTATTATTATTATTATTATTGTTACTATTATTTATATCATCAGCATTATTATTTGAACCCTGTAAAATTTATGTAGACTACTGGACTGTACCCGAGCACGAGCATATGCTCATTTCGGGTATCTATTCATATGTATTCAATTCAAATGTAAATTGTAAATAAATTTGAAAATTTGAATTACATTAAATGTCTTCATACATGACAAGTTTACATAAACTTTCATTAAGATTTCGCAGAGTTAAAGCACTGAGTTCCACTTACAGTCGCCTCAATTTATGCTAACACAGTGCATTAGTAACTTAAGCCTGGTTCAGACGGTGCTAGTTTCTGTGATGGATTCCAAGGTGGCTGCGCTGATGGCTGTCCTGCGTGCTCACTTGCTGGCTCCCGTGTTGCCTACGGTGATGGTAGTTGTTCACACGGAGCTGGCTCTTTTCACAGTTCAAATTGGAAAATCATCTACTGTTTTATCTGTTGCCAACACTCATGGTCAAAAAGAAACTAAACCGTGAGTGGAAAACAACTGAAGTCCTACATTAACAGTAGTAAATGTCGTAATAAAGTAATTAAGCCATAAGTGCAAAAACAGCTAAAGTCCGATATTTAATTGTTGTTTCTTAGAAACTAAAGAATATAGAAAAAACAGGTTTAGTTGGAAAACAACGAACATGGCGACATGGTTTCATTGGTGATATTATATGATCATCTTTGGTTTCCAGCCTGCAAACCATCACGAAAAATAGCAAGGAACCTACCCTCGAAATCCAGCAAGCTAGCCATCCACGGAGCCACCAGAGCGCATTACTTCCGGTGAGTGACCACGCAGGCGACCCATCCGCGCAGCCACCTTGGAATCCATCACAGAAACACGCACCGTCTGAACAGGGCTTTAGACGTTAGTTCTTGTTTAGTCAACTGTTCGAAGACAGGTCTGGACCTCACAAGTGATACCAACAAGGCATCACTTATGAGGCAACTAGGCCAGGAGATAATGGGGAAAGGTGGCCAGTTCCTTTTCCCTTCCATTGCATACATTGCCGATTAGTTACATATTCCACTAATCAGACTTCAGATGTATACAAATTGTTCTTTCTTTGACACATATCGTCAAGTGAGATGACCTGCCTGATAATAGTAGATGCACATATCAGCCAGAACCTCAATCAGAGGATCAGACGTTAGTATGATTTCCTAAAAGGCATTCCTACTCGAAATAATAATAAACTTTGTTTGTGTTATTTGTCAGATATGATTAATTAAAACTACTAAAAGAAAAAAAAAAGTATAAATGTTTTTCCATTTAAATAAATATTGTAGGAGAAAATGGACAATGAAAACTTCGGGAAAACTTAGGACTCTACAGTCAAAAGCAGAAGGGTGAGTTGTCTAAATTATATCTAACTTAGAGAAGAAACTTCGATGTTAAGGACTTTCTTTGATTTACAACCGAATGTCCAACCGCCTCTCGGCATATCAAGACTTGGGTGGATAGATTAAGTTTATCAAGACTTAAGAACTACTGGAAGATCACTGATGCAGATGGGGATTGCGTAGATAGAGGTTTACTGTATATGAAGGCAGAAAACTTCTTAAGTTCACAGAAAGTAATAAACACGAGATTACTCGACACCTATTTTCACATTGCATTATAATTTACATTAACTTATATTTAAATAAACAGGTTTTGAATCTACTTCAAAATAAAAAATGAACTAAGAGACTAATACAAAACTTTGAGTGACATGTTTTCTCGATTTAAATCAGAGTTATGTATTATTATTATTATTATTATTATTATTATTATTATTATTTATTTTAGACCTCGGTTTTGTTTAAACATTTCGTACCTGAGCTCAAAACATTCCGGACGAGGAAGAATTTATTGAATAATTTACAAACTTTTCTGTCAAAAAAAATTAGATTGTCAGACATTTTTCAATCAGCCCTGACATGTGTTTATGTTAATTTAATTCATATTTCATCAATTCAGCTTCCATAAATCACGTGTTTATTTCAATTTTTTAAATATTTTCAATGAGTTCATTCACAACATAATTTGCCATTTCTTTCTTTCTTTCTTTCTTTTTATTTATTTTTTTCTTTCTTTATTTATTTAGTTATTTATTTATTTATTTATTTTTTATTTATTGATTTATTTATTTATTCTTTATTTATTTATTTACTTATTTATTCATTTATTTATTTATTTACTTACTTACATATTATTTACTTATTTATTTACTTATTTATTTATTTACTTATTTATTTATTTACTTATTTAATCATTTATTTATTTATTTACTTACGTACATACTTATTTACTTATTTACTTAGTTATTTACTTACTTATTTATTTACTTATTTACTTATTTATTTACTTATTTATTTATTTACTTATTTAATCATTTATTTATTTATTTACTTACTTACATACTTATTTACTTATTTACTTACTTATTTATTTACTTATTTATTTATTTACTTATTAATTATTTATTTATTTATTTCCTTACTTACATGCTTATTTACTTATTTACTTATTTATTTATTTACTACTTTAATTATTTATTTATTTATTTACTTACTTACATAGTTATTTACTTATTTATTTATTTACTTATTTATTCATTTATTTATTTATGCATTCATTCATTTATTTATTTATTTTTCTTTCTTTCTTTATTTCTTTCTTTATTTATTTACTTATTTGTTTATTTACTTATTTATTTATGTACTTATTTGTTTACTTACTCATTTATTTCGTTACTTATTTACTTATTTATTTACTTATTTATTTATTTACTTATTATTTATTTATTTACTTACATACTTATTTATTTATTTACTTACATATTTATTTATTTATTCATTCATTCATTCACTCATTTATTTATTTATTTATTTACTTACATGTTTCTTTATTTATTGACTTATTTCTTATTTATTTATTTACTTACATGTTTATTTATTTATTTACTTACATATTTATTTATTCATTTATTTACTTATTTATTATTTATTTATTTACTTACATATTTATTTACTTACATGTTTATTTATTTATTTACTTACATGTTTATTTATTTATTTACTTACATATTTATTTATTTATTTAGTTATTTATTATTTATTTATTTACTTACATATTTATTTACTTACATGTTTATTTATTTATTTATTTACTTACATATTTATTTATTTATTTATTTATTATTTATTTATTTACTTACATGTTTATTTATTTATTTACTTACATATTTATTTATTTATTTATTTATTATTTATTTATTTACTTACATATTTACTTATTTATTATTTATTTATTTACTTACATGTTTATTTATTTATTTATTTATTTATTTACTTATTTATTATTTATTTATTTTTTTACATGTTTATCTATTTATTTACTTACATGTTTATTTATTTATTTACTTATTTATTATTTATTTATTTACTTACATGTTTATGTATTTATTTGCTTATTTATTATTTATTTATTTACTTACATGTTTATTTATTTATTTACTTATTTATTATTTATTTACTTACTTACATGTTTATTTATTTATTTATTTACTTATTTATTATTTATTTATTTACTTACATGTTTATTTATTTATTTACTTACATATTTATTTATTTATTTACTTATTTATTATTTATTTATTTACTTACATGTTTATTTATTTATTTATTTATTTACTTATTTATTATTTATTTATTTACTTACATGTTAATTAATTAATTAATTAATTAATTCATTCATTCATTCATTCATTCATTCATTCACTCCCTCATTTATTTATTTATGTATGTATGTATGTATGTATGTATGTATGTATGTATGTATGTATGTATGTATGTATGTATGTATGTATGTATGTATGTATGTATTTATTTATTTATTCTACCATTCGCTTGTTTTACCACGTACATCATTAATTCATTTTCCTTCACAACAGTTTTATACCCTTAACCCTGGTGAACATAATCTGGGGTCACTGAATAAATCGAACAATCGATTATGACGTCATCAGTCAATGTGACATCGTCAACAGAAGCACCATCAAGTATTAATGGTGCCTGCACACAGAGGCGTTTCGTGGGCGACATGTCACGTTCCTTTTTTAAACACAAATAGTCTACCTGGAAGGAAAATTCGATTCTGTTGCTGGTAATAGTCGGTGTCAGGATTAAGCAATCTGTAGCAGAAGTTGGAGGGGAAGGGGTAGGCGCACATCAAACTAGATGAATTACACGGCCGGGTTATGGATTAATGCTTCGGGATGCACGCATATGCAATTCATAAACCGCATATTCACATAAATAATGTAGGCCTATGAACATATTTAAACGGCGGCTTTGACAAGAATATCAACCAACTACCCACTAGTATCGTGTAATGGATAATAGAGCCCTGCTTTGTTTCGGGCGTGTAGCGGTACAATATACTAATTATAATAGATTAATTATATTATCTTCCTCATCAAGAAATAGAAATAGGCTATATAAGAATAATCGCCCAGAACTAGTACTGCTTATGATTAGGTTTTCTCCGGAGCGGTTGTTTGCGCGCTTTCAATCGGAGACCTCCGGTTACCTCCGATTGAAATGTTATGTTTTATTTAACGACGCTCGCAACTGCAGAGGTTATATCAACGTCGCCGGATGTGCCGCAGGAGTTCTTTTACATGCCAGTAAATCTACTGACATGAGCCTGTCGCATTTAAGCACACTTAAATGCCATCGACCTGGCCCGGGATCGAACCCGCAACCTTGGGCATAGAAGGCCAGCGCTATACCAACTTGCCAACCAGGTTGACCCTCCGATTGATGCAGCGCAGATTGTACAGAGACATCATTTTATTTTTACTAGCAATTTTAATATGAACTTGCCTATACCTCTGGATCAACGCCGTTTGCTACCCCGTTCCACGACTGCAGTCGATGATACTGGCGTAAAATACAAACAAATCACTTTACTAGGTATAGGAGGGAAAAAAAGTAGTTCATCCATTTACGTAAACTAGGAAATATTGCGCTTTTGAGTTTGATCATTTTCATTAGGTTTTTGTTTAATCAAAATATTGTACAGTATTAACAATGAGTGTTTTTACTCACGAACCGAGCTTTCCATGTGGACGTATTCATTATGCAGTGTATATTATACTGTCTACAGCACATTAGCGTGCAATATAGAGAATGAAGTTAAATTGAAAAATAATCATAATGTGGATATTTAAATACATTTTTTAAAATGGTGGCTGTTCATTTCGATACAGGCTTCAGTTCTAATGTGCATATTACAGCACTATAGACTATTGTATCTAATCCAAATTACCAGTTTCGTCCTTCGTACTAGTAACTCATGTTGAAATAATTCTGTACCTACTCTATGAAACAGTACCTTACGTACTGTAAATTCAATCTTCACTTCTGCCCGATCCGAAAAGATAAAATTACTCAGACATACTATCTACTGTCCGTCCAAGTGGTTATGTCGTAGGGTCGTAGAAAGGGAGGAAATCACGTGACAGTTAATTACTTAACAAGGCCCTTATATTTAAGTTATTTTAAACAGTTGTATAATATTACGTAGACGTCCAATTTCTAACAGAAATTAATGTTCTGAGAAAGGAGCTAAGACAGCCCAGCCACTAGCTTGCGAATAAAAGCTGGTGGGGGAAACCGGGATACGACGTAGGCAAATGGACGACAGTATCTGTGCGAAAATGATTCAATATTGAAAGTTCTTTCGTCACTGGAAAACGCGAACATATTTTTGGAACCTACTGTTTACTATGACCGTAAGGCTACTATGACTGTATATGCAGTCTTGGATCTGTGTGGAGGACGGTTGAACTTCATTAGTAGAAGGTGTGGGAGTGTAGTACACTCAAAAACTCAGGTACAATAAAAATTGAAGTAAAAATAAAATGATGTCCCTGTATATGTGCTGTGGCGCAGACATACACTTTCCGCTGAGCATTCCTTTAATCGGATCAGGTAGTGATTCGAGTCCGCTGACGTCCGCATATCTTTTAAAATTAGTACTAATTTGTTGTTGTTTGTTCTCTCTTTTATGTTAATCTCTCTCTCTTTCTTCGGCTCTTTTTTTCTTGTTGTGCTTAAAGTGCTACGTTAGCTGACAGATTGTTTTATAGTTTTGAAATTCATAGTAGGCCTATATGTGGAAAGCCGTATTAGTTTTATGTCATTGATCAAATTAATAACATTCAATCTAAGTGCAAAACTAACGCAGAAGTAAAGCTTTTCAGTAGCTAATGTAAACATTTAGGGCCGTATTCATAGACATTTTTAGCGCGGGTTTCCGGTGGATGATCAGCGTTTTTCGTATTCATAAACCATTGTTAGCGATAGGACATGATTTTAATTCTGTACTAGTAACCAGTGGATAGACGGGGCTAGCTTAGTACGCTCGTAGCGCGTGCTGCGAAATGTCTATGAATAGCACCCTAATACTTTAATTCTCCTAGAATCTCTCGTTTAATCGCAAACAGTGTTTGTCAATTATTATTCTAATCAGCTTAGTTAAGGTAAAATATATTAAGGGAGCTTCAGAATAAAACAAAAAAACATGGGCTATCAATGGGATAAAGTTTACTGTCCAACATAATTTATTCAGATTCTTCACCGGACAGGATTGTGATTATTGTGTTAAAGGGTGTCAGTATTTGAACTGCCTCTTCTAAAACGCGCCACTCTTGCTCTGTAATAAAAATATAAGTTGATATCAACTTAAGGATAATTGTAACTATATTATTACCAGATGTTTCTTTAGTTTCATTCAGAAATATGTTAATCTAAACAGCAAAATATAACTCAAGTCGTCTTGTAAATATTTCATATGTTTTTTATTGCCCCGAAAGTTATGTTTTAGAGAAATTTCAAGACTTTTTCATAGACTGTGAGCCTTTGGGAACAATAGCACTGAAACAATTTAAAAAGAAATCTTATCAAATTTTTTGCGTAATTGTTTTTATCAAGTTCGCGATTGTGTGATCGCTTCAAATGATCTAACAAATTCGAAGTTCCACCACTCTTAGAGTAAATTCTCCCACAAAGTTTACAGTGTGCGACTTTATTATTACCTTAAACTAAATTAAAGAATTTCCATGTGACGGATATCCGATTTGGTGCCATTTTATTCCACTCACAACTACCGTCAGTCCGTACGCGCCGGTCGTCTTTGAGCTAACTGTCGCTTCGCTCCGAACCCCCGCATCCCTCCGTATGTCCCCTGTTCCACCTACGGTAGTACCGGAGATCACCGGTGGAGAGCTTTATTCGTAATCTCCGATTCCTCCGCGGTAGTAGTCACTCCGATGAGCAGCACTGCCCAGAACTCATCAGCAGTGACAATTCCTTTCAGAAAGTCACGCCCTTCTGCAGCGCAACGCCTTAAGTGGTCCAAGCATGTTATCATTCGCTGGCCCTTGTGGTCGTCTGTCAGGTTCTTAGGCATCCAGCAATCACTAACTTTACGAAATTTCACCGTACACTGCACCGTATGAAATGTTGAACTGATGAGATAAGGTTCGCAGTTGGATCCGCCGGTCGTTCAAAATTACCGCCTCAATGTCTGTGACATTCAGCGTATTCCGAATCTCACCGGACCGTTGGACAACAATGACGTCACGCTGCAGCGAAATAGGAACAGAAATTTTCGATGGCTGTCATGGCGGCTGTACAAGTTGTTGTCTGTGCTATGCTAGCAAGATTTTGCGAAATTTCCGTACTGTCATCTCGTTCAAAGAAAAGAGAGAATAAACAATTTATTTCTTGAAAACGGTAGTAATAACTGGTCTGTTGACATGTTCGCTCATAAGCCATTAACATATTGTTTTTACGTTGTGCTCATTACAAACAATACAGCAGAACTAAAGAAAAACACACCGCCATGCACTATGTCATTCGTCTGCTAATTTCCGGCCTATATAAGAACCAATCAGATTCACTGATGGCGGCTGATGGAGACTGCCACCACCTGTGCAAGCTGATGGAACCGTGTAGCATCAGTGACGTTATCATTGAAATTCAGAACACCGTCATGCTATCAGATTGCTCAGCTCTGAGATTCGGAATACGCTCATTCCGCTAGGTTGCAGTAACATGAGCGCCATCTTTGTTGCGTAGTTTACGCTTCTCTCGCTAGAGCTACACAAGTAAAACAAACTGTGTCTCTAGTGAAAACTTTAAACTACATCTCGGTGAACTGTCAACATCCCAACCGCAATACCAATGCAGAAAAAAAATTATTATGCGTTACTTTCCGGTCCACACTTGCACTTCAGAAAATCTTTTAAACATTTATGCGACTGATTTACGAAATTTTAAATTTAGAAAATTTCTTTAATACAGTGGAAGCTCTTAAGTTTGACAGAAATCAAGTTCGACATCCTATAGTTCGACTGCTTACGTAGGAGAATTAGACACGCCCCTATACGGGCACTAAGAAATGGGTTTGACATTTGAATGGGAATTGGTTCTGTGTCTTGTAGTGATACTTTTGTTGAAGGAAAACAGAATATTTTATTGATTAAAACATCCATATTTAATCACTGATTTTAAATTAATGAACTCTTATTTTTCTATTTGAGAATTGTGCCGTTTGTGAGACTGTCGAAACCCACTGTGGTACTAGAAGCGCATACACAAGTCTCGGGGCGGGCAGGAAATGCAAGTACAGTACCGTATTCGTTGATGGATAACCAATAAGAATTCGTATTTATTTCAACTGCCACACCCACTACCCTTATTGGACTACCTTTGTCGTGGTCGGCCCAAACCTCTCTTGCTTGTAGGTAGCTAATTTTTGGATGCAGTTTATGTTCATTCTTTCTTTGATGAAATTTGACATAATTTTATTATCTACTAGCCGTAACCGTGCGCTCCGCTGCACCCGTTAGAAATAAATACAAATTAATTACATAATTAAATTAGGACGTTTGATCCAGGGCACATTAGTGTTTGATAGAAGGATAAATCGTTTAATATGTTACTTAATTTAAATTGCATCCAAATAATTAAAATGCGATCATTTTGGTCCAGAGACACTCATTTGATGCAATGACAATTGCTTTAACACGTTTCTTAATTTCTATTACATGAAATCCGTAGTTTAATGAAGATTGACATCGTTTAGATTTAATGTGTATACTTTATTTTACTTGTTATAGGTTCCCATTGAATTCTGGTAATAACTTAATTTTAATCCTTGTTTTCTACGTATTCAGTAAATGGCGCTTGGCCCTCTATGGTTGTGAACCCTTCAAATAACTTAAATTATATTATATAATATTACATATTATATTATATTATATTATATTATATTATATTTATATTATATTATATTATATCAGAAGTTACTGTAATAACATTATAGCATTATGTCCATCTAGAGAAACTACACTTTCCAATGGTGACATAATAATTAATTATACAAATCGGTTAATTTAGCTTCCGATATTACTTCATACAAACACAGAAACATTCTCTGTAGGTTATCTTTCATAGCTTTCGATTGTTGCTGTCCAAGGCCCCTTATAGACGAAGTCATTTGTTTTTTAATTCATTACACGGCCTTAGATTGCAGTTACTTTAATTTTAAAACTCATTTATCTCATTAAATATCAGTCCTATCAAAATTTTGTAAGGAATAAAACTTATCGCAAATTATTTTTAAAGAAACTTTTGTTATGTAATATTTTTCATAAAAATCAATAATAAGCGAGATATTTCGATTTATTTAATTCAGGCCCCCCTTATAACCCCCCCTTTTAAATAATGTATTTTGAATGCCATGTAGCCTAAAATCTAAGTTACAACGAACTTAATTTATATTCCAATTTTCATCGAAATCCGTTCAGCCATTATCGCGTGAAAAGGTAACAAACATACAGACAAACAGACATACAAACAAAAATTTCAAAACAGCGATTTTCGGTTTCAGGGTGGTTAATTATATATGTTAGGACCAATTATTTTTGGAAAATCGAAAATTACCAGAAAAATTTCGGCTACAGATTTATTATTAGTATAGATTATCTATTTTTCATTTCATCCAGATGTCTGTATTTCTGAAAATTGTTCATCACTTTCGCTAATTTTGGGATGCTGTTTATGTTCATTCTTCCATTTCCTATGATGAAATTTGATATCATTTTATTATCTATTATCTATTTTAAATTTCTCCCAGATCTTCTTTTTGCCTCCGAGATTTGTGAAAAAACGATATCCCACCATTTAACAGTAATAATAATAATAATAATAATAATAATAATAATAATAATAATAATAATAATAATAATAAATAATAATAATAGTAATAAGTTGTAGATATATTCAGTAATAAGCGAAAAAGTCCACACCTGTGGAATAACGGTTAGCGCGTCTAGCCACGAAACGAGGTGGCCCGGGTTCAATTCCCGGTCGGGACAAGTTACCTGGTTGAGGTTTTTTCGGGGTTTTCCCTCAGCCCAATATTAGCAAATGCTGGGTAACTTTCGGTGTTGGACCCCGGACTCATTTCACCGGCATTATCACCTTCATCTCATTCAGACGCTAAATAACCTAAGCTGTTGATAATGCGTCATAAAATAACCTACTAAAATAATAAGCGAAAAACATATCTTAAAACTTGATTAAAGTTATAACTTAGAAAATTATGTGGTTCTATGGCACCCATTAAACAAGAACCCTCAATTTCACACACGAAAATGACAATTTCAAATCTGGTAGTAGAAGAAATCCCTTCTAGACAATTTAATAAGAAGATACCTGAAACGAAACGCAAGTCCAGAAATGTTTACAAAGAAAACTACAGAAAAACTAAAAACCACTGGGATACACCTATACCCCATACTACTATCGTTATAACTTAGAACAGTGGCCGGCAGAAGCTGCAGTTATGACGTAAGAGCCAGTCAGGCCTCAAGAGCTTGGAAGAGCGAGCAGTTGAGTCGTATTACTGTTAACACGCACCAGCGCAGTGGCGTCAGTGCAGCTATGATACGACAGTTCTTGGAGATAAATTGATGGAATCGCATTCCTGTATTTTGCTAGGGAATAACTACTGGATGTTCAGTTCAAAGTGTGTCATGGCTCGCTGTATGCCGTCATGTGGCTAGCTGATGAGCCTAGAGAGTTCAATCTTCCTACATTTCCGCAAAGGCGAATTACCTATATGCAAGAGAAGTTGCCTAGCAAGTACGGCGTTCATTCTGAAGAGTAATTACCGATACGTACGGTAACGCCTATAGTGCCAGGAATGTGAACTGTTTGGAAACACATACTGAGGTGAGTTTTTTCTTACTGTCGGGATATGGGGAGAGGGTTAAGACGATTACTTACGTACAGTATTTGTTGACATTAACTTCGACGGTCAACATGGACACGGAGCATTTGATTTGTATTGTGGAATGTTGCCGTACGCAACCGATAATAACAAATACTCTGGGTACGACTTGCCCGCACAAAACACAGTTCGAAAGAGGTTATGGTAACACACAGACCGCCATCTGTTGCTACGACGTTCAAGTTATACCGTACACGTTCTTCAGTTCAGATTGAACGCCTTGATTAATAGGCAACTTCTCTGACATAAAAGCTGAAACTCGCTTCAAATCGCTAACTCACCAACAGTGACGTCATGACACACTTTGAAATGAACATCCAGTATTCTGCGGTCATGACGGCAACATTCTTGGCAAATTCCCCGTCGTTAAAAGAACGCATGTTCTTTGCAATGGCCAGTGAAATCCTATATCTTAAGCCTTAAGCTTACCATTGATTCACTGACAGTGTGTTCCCTAGCTTCACTTAACAATTTATCTTTCAATTGCAGCACTAGTACTTGCCGATCTTCTCCCCCACATTTGTTATAATCATTTGTGTGGCATACAGAATAATGGCGTTGTATATTGACCTTCTTTACATGCTGAAACAACTTGCCACAAATCAAACACTTCGCCATTCCTCCATACTCCATAACACAGTTTTATCTCGACAAAGCATTTAGCTTGGGCACGATAGTAACACAAAGTGATGGTGTGTTTCAAAAGTTGAAATATACTTTGCATACTACTCACCAAGATAGGGCCTAGATAGTTCAATCTGTATATTGTGTAGAAAAATATCTGTTAAAAACACTTGAACTTTTTTCAAGTTTCCGAGTAGACAAAGTGTTGTAGTACTGCTTAAATTATTTATTTCTATATTTGTATATTTATAGCAGTTTCGTAGCCTCATTTATATAATGCGAACGCCTCTGCAGCTGGCTGTATTATGAATTTCATATTATTATAAGTATATTAAATTTGATTACAAACTAAAATATTTTGTTACATTGATTTATCACGGTTGTACAGTTTTGTTTTCGTACAAATGTATCGTAATTGTGCTGTTCCCATACTACCTCAGACGAATGGATCGCGCTCTGTCAGTGCATAGGCGCCGTACCACCACTGTTCAGTTGAACCTTCTCTCCTCGCTGTGCTCAGTATGCAGAGTTTCCCGAGCAAAGAGCGTGGCGGCTCCGTGGTATGACGTCACAAAGCACGAAACATGCCGGTCACTGACGTAGAAGGTTGCGTGGTCTGTTGACGCTCACTAAACAACAAACCGTACTTTTGCACACAACAATAGCAATTTAAAATCTGGAAGTAGCACAGATCTGTTCTAGATAAATAGGCGGAAAGGTACCTGTAGTGGTACATTCGCTAAAATATGTATAAAAAAGATAAATCACAGAACCAAAATGTCTGGGATACACCTGTATCCAATTCGCCTAAGGCAGTGATGCCCATAAGAGCAAGCGCGCGCTTTAGAGTTCAGGAGAGCCTGAGCTCTTTACAGCGGAAAAGAAAGAGACAGACGAAAGGGGTAGTATATGCCGCTTGGTCGAGCTATATTCAGGGATGGCCAGCACTGATTCAATAGATAAAGGGAAGAGAACTTATTAAAACTGTATCCATGTTAATTTTTAGATTTGTCTGAGAAGTATAAGTGCATTATAAGAATGTAAGTTTTAATTTCAATGCTAATTTTCAACAAGTTTGATGATTTTTATTCAAAAGAAATACTGTATTTTCTCAACTTTTCGTATAGAAAAGTGAAATTTTCAGGTATAGGCCTATTCATTTAGTAGCCTTACAGAATGTTTTCGTAAATCTAATATACCGTATATACGTATTACTGAAGATGTATTGAAATTTTTGAAAATATTCGCATGGAAATTTTTTGTAAAAAATGAATTAACAAAGCAACTACTGATACATCATAAGCAAAAGATACGTGCCCATGTCTTGTAAAAATCTCAGCTCTATAGCTTCAGCAGATTTCGTGAAAATAATTTAATATTCTGATGATAGGAAGTTGCTCACAAATATTACCTTAAAAGCATTATGCGATAAGAGTTTTGTTATGTAATATTAGTTACACTTAAAACAGATACAATACCTAGGTAACTGTAAACGGTACCTGATATGAATTTACAATTCATGGAATCCATAAGAAAAGCAACTTAGTAATTTGTCTTGTGTAGTTATTTCATTTTGTTACCGAGTTTGTACTTAATTATGAAATAAATTTAAAGGAAGAACACAAGATACAGCATTTTGAATAATGTATCTTATCACAAGTTCTACAACGTAGAAATACGTCTAAAGTGAGGGAAAATTATTTATGGGAACCCCTATTTAAAAATAGATATTGAATAATGATTTGAATTTCATGTTGTATATGAATATTTATTTGATGGAAAATAATACGACTTATATTTGTATGTATATGTCATTATTATTAATATATTCATGAAATCAATATTGATGCATTTATTAAGACTACTCACGGCATAAGATGCACGGTTTGATAATAAGAAGCAGGTTGGTTTACGTGTTCACAAAAGCCTAAAGCATAATCATTCGTCGTTGGCTCTATGAGTTGATCAAATTGGCCAAACTTCTATCGCTATAAATTCAAAACACTCCGGCAAGAAGAGGGCGGATAAGGCCCTAAGACAGGCAGCATCCCTGCAACAGGGATACTATGACAGCTCCATCACCACAGGTCTTCACATATTCGTTTTATTTATGGGTTTTCATAGAGAATATTGCAAACCTAATTTCGATAAATTATAATTCGCAGAAAATATACTGATATGTCGAACGATTATCAATATATCGCTATTCCATAAGCAAATTGCATTTTCAGGCGTACATTTACTGTATTACAATAAAATTACTTAAATTTTAATATTCCTTTTTACCATTGAAATTAACATCATAACAGTCAAAAGCATAAATGTAAAATTGTAACAATAAACTATACATTTTCAATACCATAGGTCCTAACCCAGGCATGCCAATTGATGCCCATAGGAGCAAGCGCGCGCTTTAGAGTTCAGGAGAGCCTGAGCGCTTTACAGCGGAAAGGAAAGAGACAGATTAAAGAGGTAGTATATGCCGCTTGGTCGAGCTATATACAGGGATGGCCAGCACTGATTCAATAAATAAAGGGAAGAGAACTTATTAAAACTGTATCCATGTTAATTTTTAGATTTGTCTGAGAAGTATAAGTGCATTATAAGAATGTAAGTTTTAATTTTAATGCTAATTTTCAACAAGTTTGATTTTTTTGTTCCAAAGAAATATTTCCTCAACTTTCTTTGTAGAAAAGTGAAATTTCAGATATAGACCTATTTATTTAGTAGCCTTACAGAATGTTTTCGTAAATTTAATATACCTTAAATGCGTATTACTGAAGATAGTGTATTGAAAGTTTTGAAAATATTCGCATGGAAATTGTTTGTAAGGAAATGAATTAACAAAGCAACTACTGTTACATCATAAGCAAAAGATACGTCCCCATGTCTTGTAAAAATGTCAGCTCTATAGCTTCAGCATATTTCGAGAAAATAATTTAATATTCTGATGATAGGAAGTTGCTCACCAATATCACCTTAAAAGCATAATGCTATAAGAGTTTTGTTATGGAATATTAGTTACAATTGAAACATATACAGCACCTAAGTAACTTTGCTTTGCATTATAATATTTTTTTGATTAGTTTATTGATTACTTTCATAAGGCTGAAGGTACCATCAATACTAATTCCAATTAATCATGTCATACTCAATATCTCTCTCTCTCTCTTTTTTTTTTTTCCGGATATCACTTTCTTTATGAATGATGTGTTTCATCCATTTAGTACAGTATAGTTGTACTACTACGGAATTTATGTGAATTTCCTTCTTATCTCTTTATTATGTTATTAACGTTTAAAACACAACTGCAATATTAAGAAATCAGTGTTAGTACTTTTGTTTTACGGACAATATAGATAATATCAAACAGAAAGAAGCCATATAAAAATAACGACATAAAATGTCACGCTCCGTTTGAAGTTTGTGCACCAATGTTTTCTTAAGGAGAGTTAGTCGTTATCGCGTGCAAAATAATGGTAAAAATAGCCTATCTTCAAGCAGTCATAAACATAATACTATTTATCAGAGGTCTTTCAATTTTCAGTGATGTGTGTACATAAAAAGCTTTAAAATTAAAAAAGAATGGTTACTCTAGAGTAAATCTTTACCCTTAATTTTTTTAATTAAACATAATTTTTTTGATAAATTCACTACATGCCTGAGATCAGGTACGCTCTATTCATTTATCATAGCACATATTGAATTGAAATTTTAGCCACTTACTGCTAACAGATACTAAAACATACCTTACTAAAATTATGAATGTATCTGTAATATTATGGTCACAGGGCTTATACCAATTATAACTGTCAATAAATAATAATAAAAAATTGACGATGAAGATTGGTATAAGCCCTATGACCAATATATTATAGATATATTAATAATTTTAGTAGAGTGTGTTTTAGTATCTATTAGCAGTAAGTGGCTAAAATTTCAATTCAATGTGTGCTATATTAAGTGGATAGAGTGCACCTGATCTCAGGCATATAGTGAATTTATAAAAACATATTTAAATTCAAAAATTATTTTAAGGATAAAGATTTACTCTAGAGTAACCATTCTTTTTTTATTCTAAAGCTTGATGTGTATAAATATATCACTGAAAAAGGAAGAGCTCTGATAAATAGTATTACATTTATGACTGCTTGAAGATAGGCTATTTTTACTATTATTTTGGATACGATAACGACCAACTCCCCTTAATCGAACAGGCTGCTTATTCATATACACAACCCTTTCTCTTTCCATACTTAGCGCTTGATGCCCGCGCACGACGTCAAGGTCAGAAAAATGCGCTTGCTTTGCCATCACTGAAAGGTGTTGAACTTCCTTCTTACATCTGAACCCGGCAAGCCAGACGAGAGCAAGCAACGAATTTCCAAACTTGAACTTCCCAGAGCATGGCATGCACCCCTAATATGGCTCCGGGAAAACTTACATAAAGGGGTGCTGAATGATTCAGAGACGGCATTGCGTAATGAAGTATCTGCAAGGAATTTTAATCAGTCTGGGAAAATTAGAAGTTGCGGCGTCATTCGTGTTAACAAGCCGACAACTGGAATGGGGCAATAGGTCGAAATGAGTCCCCCAACGCGAGTTACAACAGCAGCTAAATTATTGTGATGCTGCTGCTGCTGCACTTCCTTGCACAGTTTTCATTAACGGGTCTCTTATGTCGTCGGTAGCTCTAAACCTCTTCTGCGTTGCAATACGTAGAGGACTCATAATTCAGACAATGGACTAGCGTGTATGTCTATTGAAAGATATATTCTCTCATATAAAAAAGTCTACACGATTGAAAAAAAAGAAGGCTACATCTGCGATGCTTCGGATGACAGATCAAACTGAGAGTTTCTAGAAATACTCGTATAAAAGTTAATTAAAAATGTTAACTGACCAGAAGAAAATTTAGTCCAAGTCTAGACCGTGGTTACTAATGTGGGGTCGTGTAAAGATCTGAGGGAGTTGCGAGATAGTCTACAAAATAAAACAAACAATGCCTTACTAACATACATTTTCGTTTATTTAAGGCAGCCGCGGCGAGAACGTGACTCGCGAGACATTGTAGCTCGCAGTGATAGCTGTGTATTTCGCTTGCGTCTAACCTCCGCCAACCCCCACCCTCTCACTCACTGGAGCAAAACTCCGTTCCATTTGTATTTGTCTCTGACCTGCGAGTGGCATATGTCTCTCTCGAAACCATGTACGAAAGTTCCAAGTAGGATGGGAGGACGGATTTTTTTGCTGTCAATATGATGAGAATATTAAATGTATGATTTGTTCACAAGTATTACGAGGAAAACGGTTGTATGACATAAAACGGCATTATAAGTTACTACATGTTACTGATGAAACATTAAAAGGTTAAGTTTTATTGTCATCATCATCATCATCCCTCTACGTCGACCCTTTTTCAGCATAAGTACGAATAATGCGGTTAGATCTTCAATTTTAACTCACTGATTTACTATGTGATGTTAAATGAAAGCTAGATGTAAGGACTTGACAAATGTTGAACTTTCAAATCTTTCGATGAAAGAGTAATGGAACGGAGAAAAATTCTCTCCGGCGCCGGGATTTGAACCCGGGTTTTCAGCTCTACGTGCTGATGCTTTATCCACTAAGCCACACCGGATACAACCCCGACGCCGGTTAGAATCGTCTCAGATTAAGCTCCAACTCTTGGGTTCCCTCTAGTGGCCGCCCTCTGCACTACGTCATAGATGTCTATGAACGCAGGACCGAAGTCCACACATGTGCTGAGGTGCACTCGATATGAGTGACTAGTTGGCCGGGATCCGACGGAATAAGCGACGTCTTAAATCACGAAGTGATTCGTGATTTACGCATATCATATATATATATATATATATATATATATATATATATATATATATATATATTTCAAATCTTTGCCAAAAAATAAATATCCTAAGCTTCGTTCTTTCGCTTGCTCTGTTGAAGCCATGTTCGCTACAACTTACGTTTGTGAAAAATTATTTTCAACAATTAAAATAGTAAAAACCAAATTCAGATCACTATTGACAGACAAATACCTTCGTGATCAACTACGACTGGCAGTAAGTGACATAATTCCTGATTTTGAAACTTTGTCGCAGAGCCATTCTGAAGACAGTTAATTTTAGGTTGTGATATTGTTCATTTCTTTCTTCGTTACACGTACTAAACATTAGTTTGTAGCGTTGCACTGTATAAAATTATATTTAAGTGCTTGACGTAAGGAAAATGAAAATCCGTTAATAAGTCGGCCAGTTGCTTCACTTTCCCTTCGGGTGTCCGCCTCCCTCCATAGGTGCTATGCACGTTGCAGGTTACACAGTGGCTCGGAGCACGATTACATTTTCGCCACCGCTGATTTAAGGGGACAAAGTAGTCTAGGCGTTTTCATAGTGCGCAATACTGAATTTAAGTGGTTATTTCTCCGAAAGTATAAAAGGTGTCATATTCAAATTTTTACATGTTATTCTACATGATTTTAGGATTATATTGGTAAGATTATTTTATGTGCCGTAAACCTACGACAAGAAACTCGTATCTTTACTTCTCCGGTATGAAATAATTTTAAGACTTTTATCCTCCTTTAACACCCAACGCACTCCACCGCGTTTGAACCCGTTAACCACGGATCCAACAGTTAATACCGACGTTGACTGGTGGATCGCTTCGTGCGATCAGTATTTCCATTAAAGTGACAGTAACAAATGACAGTTCGAGTTTTCACTGTCCCCCGAATTCAGGAAGTTGTTCACAGATGCAACTCTGCAAAGATGCCTAAGAAGAACAGACAGAGGAGTGGAACGTGGGTTGAAGGAGAGTAGTCTCATCGTTATATGTACAGAGTGCAGAAAATTTTAACGACAAATTTCGCGAGGTAATGTATGAAGTCAAGGCAAGCAATTTATAACAATGAACTTATATGCGGAAATGCCTCCTTTCGTCGTTACACGGTTTCAAGCTAACGATAGTTCCTCTTTAAATAAATGACTCACTGCACATTACGTCCTATTCTACTTCATCTTAGGTTAACTTTGGAGAGCTTGAGTGAAAATGGAGAGTACCTCGTAAACTGAAAAAAAAAAAAAAAAAAAAAAAAAAAAATGAGTATCATGAAGACGGACGATCACACATGCTTTTCCATTACACATTTTACATGTTTCGTGACAATTCATTTTCATTACATACGTCGAGAAAGGTTTATAGTTTTTCTTCAGCTATTACTCAAAGAAATATGAATAGTGGCAGTAGCAGTGCAAAAGTATAAGTATACAAAGCGACGAAGAAGTAGAAATATAGAAGTAGAAGTACAGAAGTGTAGATAGATAGATAGGTAGGTAGGTAGGTAGGTAGGTAGGTAGGTAGGTAGGTAGGTAGGTAGGTAGGTAGGTAGGTAGGTAGGTAGGTAGGTAGGTAGGTAGGTAGGTAGGTAGGTAGGTAGGTAGGTAGGTAGGTAGGTAGGTAGGTAGATAGATAGATAGATAGATAGATAGATAGATAGATAGATAGATAGATAGATAGATAGATAGATAGATAGATAGATAGATAGATAGATAGATAGATAGATAGATAGATAGATAGATAGATAGATAGATAGATAGATAGATAGATAGATAGATAGATAGATAGATAGATAGATAGATAGATAGATAGATAGATAGATAGATAGATAGATAGATAGATAGATAGATAGATAGATAGATAGATAGATAGATAGATAGATAGATAGATAGATAGATAGATAGATAGATAGATAGATAGATAGATAGATAGATAGATAGATAGATAGATAGATAGATAGATAGATAGATAGATAGATAGATAGATAGATAGATAGATAGATAGATAGATAGATAGATAGATAGATAGATAGATAGATAGATAGATAGATAGATAGATAGATAGATAGATAGATAGATAGATAGATAGATAGATAGATAGATAGATAGATAGATAGATAGATAGATAGATAGATAGATAGATAGATAGATAGATAGATAGATAGATAGATAGATAGATAGATAGATAGATAGATAGATAGATAGATAGATAGATAGATAGATAGATAGATAGATAGATAGATAGATAGATAGATAGATAGATAGATAGATAGACAGAACTTTTATTGTCGAAGGTATAATATATGCATAGACATGGTCAAATATATACATACATTAAAATTTCAAATATGTCAAATATAATAGTACATTATGCAACGAGCCTATAATTGTAGTAATTAAGACGCGAGTATGTTTATGAAACGAGCGCAAGTTTCATAATTTTCATACGAGCGTCTTAATTACCATTATAGGCAAGTTTCATATGACTTTTTATGCTCGACCATATTTCTAACTTGAAATTACTCATAAGTATTCATGTTATCCTTATCTGGCTGGGGAGCGGAACTGACCTAGTACAATATCTCGTAAATTGTGAGATGTGCGCAGACGCGAAAGTATTGATTTTTTCCGAGAAACAAATGTCATTGACCTTGATATAATCTAGAGAGTAAAATAAACATTAATCTTGATATAATCTTGAAATTGATTTAGACATTGAAAAACGAGATGGCAAATTGAATTTATGTGAATATTATTTACAATTAACGCTAATTACTATAGTAACAGAACATAACCTTCTGCGACAGTATTGGATTTCCAGCCTCCGTAACGTTTCGCTAGTTGTCTTTCGATTGCATATCCGAGAATAATCGATACTTGCGCTTTCATATTGTTGCAATGGTGTTTTCTGATTGGTGGAACACCTGAACTTTAATGAATAGGTGTACTTTAATGAGGTCCATTAAAGGGCTGCTACCGGGTATATAATTACTACATTTCGGCATGGTCGAGCATAAAATACGTTATTCAATTCATTTCAAGGGCCCTTGCGTGTATCCTCTAGATTGTAGGGACACAAATTTATTAATTTCATTTTTATATAATTCTTCAATTTGTGAGTATGTTTTGTAAATTTGATGTCCTCAGGCAAACTATTGTAGATTTTGATACCAAAGACGATATAGGTTCTGCTAATATTTGTAACATGGTGTGCTGGAATAGTTAAACTATTTTTGTTACGAGTATCGTAGGTATGGAAGTCACAATTTTGGTGAAAATCAGACAGATTTTTGTAAATTAGTTGTAAAACATTAAAAAAATATATATATACCATAAACAGTGAGAATATTATACTGTAAGAAATATTCGCTACTGTCAACGCCCGCTATGCACCTGACAATACGCTTTTGAGCCATAAATATATCTTTCAGCATGGTTCCAGATCCCCAAAAACAAATGCCATATGAAAGCCTTGACTCAACGTGTGCAAAATAAAAAGACATTAATACATCGTGATTTATTGTCGTCCTCAAAATTCTGATTTAATAACAAATACTGTTAAGTTTAGAAATTCAACTTGAGCAATGGGGTCTCCAAGACAAACAATCGTCAAATATAACGCCCAAAAATTTAGTAGTTTCCCATTTACGTAAGTATTGATCTTGAACAGAAATATTAATGTCCTTCAGAGTTTTCTTTTGGGAGTTGTGAAAATGAATAAAGCCAGTCTTATTTACATTTAAGTGAAGCAGATTGCTATCAAACCATGTTTTGAGATCTTGTAGAAGTTGAAGTGGAAGTATAGAAAGTAACAAGATATTTTTACGTTCACAAAAGCATGTAAAAATCAGTTTCTGAAATAATCGGACCACAGATTTGGAAAGAGCGTGAAAAATCCTATAAGGACTGATCCTTCACTAAATTTCGATAAAAGTGGCGTATGTCCGTCTTTGATAGTAGGCTCCTGAATTAACGACTATCACATGTTCACAATATGCAATAATAACCAAAGCGCCCTTTAAATTGTATTGCCAAAATAAAGATAGTCATTAAAATCTTACTCAATATCAAACTTAACAAAACGTCAAACATGGCTTAAATAACAGAATTAATATTGGGCTTCGGTTGTATAATTCTGTAGCCAAAATACACCCGAAACATTTTATATGTAACCAACTGAAATACAATAACAAAATTAAGAATGAGTTAACGTCTTAAAGTTGATTAAGTAACTTTATATTATATAAATCAGTTAACCTGTATTATATTTCTATTCTGTAACTTCGAAATATTTTTATAAATGAACATATACAGAGTATTTCCGACATGGTGTTACAAACTTTCAGGGATGATGGCGAAGGGCACATGTATCAATTTGAGATAAGAAACCATGGTCCGGAAATGACTGAGTCGTAAGTTATAAGCAAAAATAGTTGTGTGGAAATGGAATTGTAATTTGGCACCACGTGCCCTCCTTCCCTTTACTTTTGGAACAGTCGTGGAAAAATGGTATGGGCCGGATGTCTCCTACGTGGGTACTTGTACCGATACAATATATGAGCTTGTCTACTGTTCACATTGGCTCATCCGTATTCGAAAATCAGGTCTGCATATTCCGCTCTCGTGTACTCATCCATTTCACTAGGACTGATCGACTGTACAGTTGCACGTGGTGCCAAATTACAATTCCATTTCCACACAACTATTTTTGCTTATAACTTTCGACTCAGTCATTTCCGGACTACGGTTCCCTATCTCAAATTGATACGTGTGCCCTTCCCCATCATCCCTGAAAGTTTGTAACATCACCTTGGAAACACCCTGTATATAAATATATACTGTCGGTCTTACTAATAAACCGTGTATAGTTTTTATACGAGACTTATGCAGAGTTGAGACAGAAAACGTTACTAATAAATCATGCATAAGCGATGGATGTATAAACAGTCTGTAACTATACAATGGAATTGCTTTGCAGTAGTTATATAGCCTACAAGAAATCCCTCGTTTAAGCGTTGTATATAGAGAAAAAAATGGCCGCCCCTCTAACAGCTGTTCGTATCGACTGTCATTTTACGATGATGGTTGCCTTGGAACCACAGAAGAACAAACCAAAGAGCACAGAATAATTAGAATAATATTGCTGTAGTTTGTACTCTTTTACCAAAATATAGTGTGGTAATCGATTAGAGCCAGTTGTACTATCGATACTTAACACGACACACTAGAGCGCTCTACCGGATGCAATAGAGAACCTCAGATATTCTATTACCTTTCGTAATGAAGTAATGACGAAACTATGACGTAGCTGTGTAACACTTGTACTGTTATACACGACGTATGTAGTGATTATTAGTAAGAAATTTACACACGACTTATAAACGAGCTACTCATTGTATAAGTATAAGACAGTTAAACGTCTGTATATAGAGTTTTTATTAGTAAGACTGTGTGTGTATATATGTACACACAGGGTGATTCACGAGGGTTTACCGTCCCTTACGGAGCTTATTTCCGAAGGCATTCTGAGCAAAAAATGTCATATAAACATTTGTCGTAATCTCAATATTTTCAGAATTACACTAATTTGAAGTTGTTTACAAAATACCATTATTCTTGAGTTTTAAGAGTAAAAGAATATTACAGATGAAGAATGAACTATTCAGGAGTATCGTTTCTTTAATTACCTAGTATTCTGAAGCTAAACATGATTTTTTTATTTGTATTATTACTTTATTCTTTTTGTATTTTGTAAATAATCGATTAAAGATTAGGTAAAGAAATAAATTAACATGAAATAAATTAACTTATGATACGACCTAATGTATTGTTCTATATTAAGTATTAAATTACATAATTCTGATTGTTGTCTTATACAGTGTAAATGTCCGATTATTAAAGAGTCCTCTGAAGTTAAGTATTTAGGCATAATTTTCGATAATCATTTAAAATGGAACCAACACATTAATTACCTTTGTAATAAATTACGTAAAATAGTATATTATTTTGTTTTATTGAGGAATTACTTGTCAATAAGTTTATTACGTACAAAATATTTAACTTTATTTCAATCGATAATTATGTATGGAATTATAGGATGGGGTAGCTCATTTAAATCCAATTTTAATCCACTTTATTTATTACAGAAGAAAATAATTAAAATATGTCTTCATAAACCTATTGATTTTCCATCTCAAAAACTGTTTCTAGATTTTAATGTACTTAACGTAAGACAAATTTATTATATTGTATTAATAAAATTCATACATAAAAATCGAAATAATTTTGAATTGTATTCTCATAGTTATGAAACAAAAGGTATGAATTCTTTAAGATTGTTTGAACCAAAATGCAACACTGTTACAGTATTTAATAATAGTAGTAATTTAGGCCCAAGAATATATAACAAATTTATATTTAAATATCCTAATCTTGTCAATTCTAATAGTTGTAGTATTAAATTTAAAAAGTTATGTGTGGAGTTTATAAAAATTGAAAAATTGTAAATTTAAATTTATATACTATAATTGCACAGTAGACATAAGACAAATTGTACTGTATACTTATTAATTTCAATTCAGGAATCCACCTCTGAGCACGAGTTCTCCTCTTTCAGGGGCGAGCTAAGTTTTTTCTGTATATATTATATTTTATGTTACAATTATTAGCAAAATAATAAATAAATAAATAAATAAATAAATAAATAAATAAATTCTTTTTGTATTTTATAAATAATCGATTAAAGATTAAAGAAATAAATTAACATATGGAACGATCTAATGTATTTGTGGTTAAGATTCATAATTGATTTTTGGAGATATTTAGTAAGACGCGAGGATCTTTTTTTGTTCCGTACGCTCCTATTAGAACTGTATATCACCCCCTTAGACACGACAGTTTATGAGCAAACATCCTGTCGCCCTCGCTCCAGACCTTTTCGGAGGCAAAACTTGAATCTGCAGCTTCTTATCTACACTTACACCCCTCCACCCCACCCGTTCTGGCGCCATACCCCATCCCCAGTACTCATAGATGAATCTGCAATGCAAATACCTTGTTACTTCGCGACTTTCAGTGTTTTAGCCTCGCATTAGCTTCTGGCATCGTGCTAAAAATACACGTCGGTACTTTCACTTTCCAACATTCGGTTTCCAAACACTTCAGAAATTTCATTGACGAATTGCGTATGAAGTTTCCTTCATAATGTTTACGCATTTATCAAGCGTTTACAATTTCACAATCTGTAAGTTGCAGTGAATTAATAAGCAATAACTTAGTCGTGGTCTGCCGATTTAAATTCGGAGGAGGACGATAAAATCTTCGGCATTACTTCCTCCATTAGGTTAGTAGGAAGCTGTGAGTCCCATGATGTAGATTTGTTTGTTGTTCAGTCAACTGTCCGATGGAACCTCGTAGTGACACCAATAAGGCATCAATCACTAGGCAACTAGGGCAGAAGATAATGGTGAAAAGTTGCCAGTTCCTTTCACCGTCCATTGCATACATCACTGACTAGTAGCATATTTCATTAATGACACTAACTACTAGCCTAATCATATTCAATAGACGTAGATTTATGGCCCATAAAAGAAATATGTCATTAATAGAGGGTTCCAGGAAAAATGTACTGATCATTTCTCGGCCAACACTGAATAACTAATGCTACTAAAAACGTTCATGGATACTGCTCTTGCTGTTGCAACGAATCCTGCCACTACCAATAATAATTACTTACTTACTTATAAATGGCTTTTAAGGAACCCGATGGTTCATTGCCGCCCTCACATAAGCCCGCCATCGGTCCCTATCCTGTGCAAGATTAATCCAGTCTCTATCATCATATATCACCTCCCTCAAATCCATTTTAATATTATCCTCCCATCTACGTCTCGGCCTCCCTAAAGGTCTTTTTCCC